>NW_015386498.1:1091252-1093134 GCF_001527695.2 Protobothrops mucrosquamatus | reverse complement strand
CCGTGGCCCGGACGTGCCATCGTCAGTGCCCTTGCGTGCGAGCGGGTAAGCATCTGTTTGGGGTTTCCCTCCTCCCCATCGGTCCTCACGCTCCCTTCCCTTTCTTCCTCACCACCGGCCTTGCCACCGGCCTTGCCTCCTGTATCCTCTCTCCCCCCACCTCTCCTCCCCTCATCTCCTCCTCCTTCTGTTCCACCCCAATTCTCTCTACCAGCATCACCTCGTCTTACTTGCATTCCCTTCTGCTTTTGTCTAACTTCCTTAACCCGATCACCACCACTCCGGGGGTTACTCCGTATCCCCTGTTGTCCTTGGCATGGCGGCGTTGCGAGGTGGGGCGATCGAATTGCCAGGCGTCTTGGGGGACTCCTCCTCCTCTCTCCTATGTGCGGTCGGGTGGCTGTTCCTCCCTTGAGGTCTCCTTTCTCTCTATCCGCTTCCGTTCTGTCATCTCCATGCAATCCAGTCTCAAACCGGTCATTCCAATCATCTCCCGCTCCGGCGTCTCCAACCCCCATTGTAATCATCTGGGAATTCCCCTCTTCCTCCACCACCATCTCCTCCACACTCGTCTTCTCCCTCAGGTCCCCCCAAATATTGGGGAGCAGTTGGAGGGGTGGTAACAGCGTTCCTCCCACGGTGCCTCCTGTTGGTTTACTGGGCACTCTCGATGTTCCGTTGCCACCTATCCGGCCAGGCAGGGGGTTGCCATTCATGCCCCAGGCTCTCAGCGCCAGATGCGCTGGACAGAGATCCACATGCCGGTTTATTGAATCTCTGTCTGAGAGCCAGGCTTCCTTGAGTAGGCGCCCTCCTTTCGTGTTGTCATTGGCCAGTACCTGTACACTGTCGAAGTCAAACCGATGGCGTGACTCCGCCATGTGTGCCCACATTTGGGAATAGCTTTCGCCCCGTTTTATCGCTAGTTTATGCTCATGGACCCTGGTCTTCACCCTCTTCGAGGTCTCCCCAACATAGTTGCTGGAACAGTCTTTGCAGTCAATCTTGTATATGACTGCCGATTTCGGAGCGGGTCCTTGGGGCGCATAGCTACGGCACGTAACGTCCGGTTAGGTCTATGGGCAATCCTCACGTTGTGGGGTGCTAGTATTCTCGCTGTGGCCTCCGAGATGCTACAGATGTACGGGAGGGTGACCAGCGTGGGTTGTGATGTCAACTCGTCCGTTCGTAAATCCGCCCTGGGTTCGGGTGGTGTGCTGTAGCGCCTAACGAACCTCGCCGGATATCCGTTGCGCTTGCACACTCGGAACAGGTGGTCCCGCTCCTCTTTTTGCGCCTTGCTCATACTGCAGTGGGAGTAGACACGTTTGAACAGGGTCCTCACGCAGCTGATTTTATGGGTCACCGGATGGTTGCTCTGATAATGGAAGATCCTATCCGTGTGCGTTGGTTTCCGGTATACCCTTGTGTTCACAGACCCATCGGATTGCCGACGGACTAGTACATCCAGGAACACCAAGGTCCCTTGGCTCTCCTCCTCCATCGTAAACTGGATGTCAGGGTATACCGAATTGAGCACGCCCATAAAATCAGCTTTCTGGTGTCTCTTAACGACCGCAAACATGTCGTCTACGTAGCGGGCCCAGAACTTGGGCTGGTACCGGGCCATCGCTACGAACTCCAACCGCTGGAGTACTACTTCCGCCACGACACTGGAAATCGGGGATCCCATAGGCGTCCCTTTAATTTGCTCGAACATGGTGCCTTGGAAGGTGAAGTAAGTTCTTAAACATACCTCCACCAACCTTATCAGGTCCTCAGTTCCAAGAGAGTCCTGCTGCTGCTCCGGGCACCTCTGGTTCAGGCAATCCCTCAGCGTTGTAACTGCGAGGTCTTGAGGGATGGAGGTGAAGAGAGAGAC
>NW_015386498.1:1076662-1089794 GCF_001527695.2 Protobothrops mucrosquamatus | reverse complement strand
GGGGGATGGGACTGAGGAGAGAGGAAAAGAGGAGCGACACATCCACCCCCAACCCGCGGGTAAACGAGCTGGACAGAAGCAATTGCAGAGATAAGTCTTGCAGGATAGGGACAACCGGCGGAGGAAGGATCACTGCCGGAGCGCAGCTGATGAAACCAGGACCGGTAACAAGGTCCAGGGGCCGTGTGCAGGCCAGGTTTTGAACTATAAAAGACTCCCACGGACTGACCGTTTAAGCCCTGATGATGTCAGCAGAATGCTGACAAAAGCTTGGCGTTGATATTGTAACATTAAACTCCTAGAGTTTGATTATTTTACCCTGGTGTTCGTTTTATTTTATTTGTTTGGCATATATATATATATATATATATATATATATATATATATATATATATACACACACACACACACACACACACACACACACACACATATACATACACACATACACACACACACACACACACAGATGGTGGATCCCTGTATGACTGTTGTCCTAGTTACCCAGTTTCCTAGGTCAGTTGTAGATTGTTGGCACAAGAACATTGTAATGGTAGGTACTGGTTTAAATGGTTTTCAATGGAACCAGATAATCTTATTAATGTGCTTATGGAATCTTTGGCTGCTCTGTGGAATAATAATAATAATAATAATAATAATAATAATAATAATAATAATAATAATAATAATAATAATAATAATAATAATAATAATAATAATAATAATAATAATAATAATAATAATAATAATAGTAATAATAAAAAGTTGGAAGGGACCTTGGAGGTCATCGAGTCCAACCGCCTGCTCAGGCAGGAAACCCTATACCATTTCAGACAAATGGCTGTCCAGTCTTTTCTTAAAAACTTCCAGTGTTGGAGCATTCACCACTTTTGGAAGCAGGTTGTTCCACTGGTTAATTGTTCTAACTGTCAGGAAGTTTCTCCTTACTTCTAGGTTGCTTCTCTCCTTGATCAGTTTCCATCCGTTGCTTCTTGTCCTGCCTTCAGGCGCTTTGGAAAATAGCTTGACTCCCTCTTCTTTGTGGCAGCCCCTGAGATATTGGAACACTGCTATCATGTCCCCCCTCATCCCTTCTCTTCGTTAAACTAGACATACCCAATTCCAGCAACCATTCCTTATATGTTTTAGCCTCCAGTCCCCTAATCATCTTTGTTGCTCTTCTCTGTATTCTTTCTAGAGTCTCAGCATCTTTTTTACATCATGGTGACCAAAGCTGGATGCAGTAATCCAAGTGTGGCCTTACTAAGGCATTGTAAAGTGGTATTAATACTTCACGTGATCTTGATTCTATCCCTCTGTTAATGCAGCCCAGTACTGTGTTGGCTTTTTTTAGCAGCTGCAGGACACTGCTGGGTCATAATTAAGTGATTGTCCACTAGGACTCCGAGATCCCTCTCACAGTTACTACTATTGAGCAAGGTACCCCCTATACTATACTTGTACATTTGGCTTTTCTTGCCTAAATGTAGAATCTTACTTTTACAGATAGATGGGGAACTCTTCAAATTTGCAGATGACACCAAGCTGGCAGGAATAGCCAACAATCCAGAAGATAGGCTTAAGATACAGAAGGATCTTGATCAGTGGTGGGATTCAGACAGTTTGTACCACTTTGACAGAACTGGTAGCTAGTTTTTTGCTGCCCAGGCCCAGAATGGACTTCTGGAAGTGGCATCCACACAGAGAACCGGTTCTTCATATATTTGAATCACACCACTGATCTTGACAGATTTGAACATTGGGCACTATCTAACAAAATGAAATTCAATGGTGAAAAAAGTAAGGTTCTACATTTAGGCAAGAAAAAACAAATGCACAGGTACAGTATAGGGGGTACCTTGCTCAATAGTAGCAACTGCAAGAGGGATCTTGGAATCCTAGTGGACAATCACTTAAATATGAGCCAGCAGTATGCTGTAGCTGCCAAAAAAGCCAACACAGTGCTAGGCTGCATTAACAGAGGAATAGAATCAAGATCATGTGAAGTGTTAATACTACTTTACAAAGCCTTAGTAAGGCCACATTTGGAATACTACATCCAATTTTGATCACCACAATGGAAAAATGATATTGAGACTCTAGAAAGAGTACAGAGAAGAGCAACAAAGATGATTAGGGGACTGGAGGCTAAAACATATAAGGAACAGTTGCTGGAATTGGTATGTCTAGTTTAATGAAGAGAAGGACTAGGGGTGACATGATAGCAGTGTTCCATTATCTCAGGGGTTGTCACAAAGAAGCTATTCTCCAAAGTACCTCCAAAGTCAAGCTATTCTCCAAAGGCAGGACAAGAAGCAACAAATGGAAACCAATCGATGGGAGAAGCAACCTAGAACTAAAGAGAATTTTCTTGACAATTAGAATAATTAATCAGTGGAACAAGCTGCCTCCAGAAGCTGTGAATGCTCCAACACTGGAAGTTTTTAAGAAGAAACTGGACAGCCATTTGTCCAAAATGGTATAGGGTTTCCTGCCTGAGCAGAGAGTTGAACTAGATGACCTCCAAGGTCCCTTCCAAATTTATTATTATTATAAGCATCTTTGATTAGTCAATTCTAATTGGAGAAGGTGTTATCAAATCACTGACATACCAAATCATTATAACTTAAATTAAAAACTGTGATTTTCATTAAAAAATAGTTTGATTTCAATACCACCAGTGTCATTGAACACACACTATGCAAGGAATAAATTCTCTCTGTTTCTGGACCAGTTATTCATGCAGAAGTCCAGTGGGGAAACAAGTATATGTATATACACATACACATACAGTACATATATGCATATGCATACACATACATGTTGTAGAACCACTATTAAGACATCCAGACCCAGAAAAAACATTTGTAATTCAAGTGGATGCAAGTGATGTGGCAGTGGGGGTGGGGGTTGCTACAAAAAAATGAGAAAGGAGAGCTACAACCAAGTGCTTATAACTCTCGAAAATCATCAGATACTGAGAGAAGATGGCCTATATGGGAAAAGGAGACATTTGTAGTCTGCTGGGCTCTCCTAACATGGAGACAGTTTTTAGAGGGTAGTAAAACCCCATTTGAACTGTGGATAGATCATAAGAACTTAGAGGCTTTAAAGATCCCAAGAAAATTGTCCCCTAAGCAGGTAAGGTGGGCTCAATATTTGATCAATTTAATTTCAATCGCTATTATATACCAGGGAGAAAACTTTTTTGCTGATGCTCTTTCATGTATACCTCAATTCAAAAGTACCAGGGAAGTAGTAGTAAATTTCATAATCCCTTCAAGCCAGCTTGCCGTACCAACTCAAGGGGTTTTGTGTAGGGGGAAACCCCCCAGATTAGCATTAGATTCACTGAGGCAAAAGTTTAAAGAATCTTTGAAACAAGATACTCGGTTCCAGAACCATAAAGATGCTCTAATGATAAAACATGATATGGCATGAAAAGGGACCAAAGGGTGTGTCCCCGATAGTCAAAGGATGAGAATGTTAGAAAGAACACATGATGCAAAATCAGCAGGCCATTGTGGGTTTGTAAAAACCCTTTTTCTTGTGAAAAGACAATTTTAATGTCCAAAAATGAAAAGAGACATAAAATATTATATTGCTAGTTGTTCAGTTTGTGCTTCCATGAAGCAGTTGCTGGAGTTATTACAACCAGTGGCTAACCCTAGAAGATCATGGGAAGAAATAACTATGGATTTCATTGTGGAATTGCCTGAAAGTAGCAGAAATACTGTAATATGGATCGTAGTTGACTTATTCTCAAAACAAGCACATTTTGTAGCCTGTCCAAAGTTCCCCTCAGCTAAGGGTTTGATCAAAATGTTTGTGCAGCATATTTACAGGCTGCATAGAGTTCCTAAAAGAATCATCTAAGACAGGGGATGCAGCTCACCTCAACCTTTTGGAGAGAGTTCATTCGATCAATAGGATCGTTCCAAGGACTCAGTTCCAGATTTTATTCATATACCAACGGAGTGGCAGAATGTACTAATGCAATGATAGAACAATATATAAGATGCTATGTAAATTATCAACAAAATAATTGAGCTGAATTGTTATCATTTGCTGAAGTAGAATACAATAATGCAGTACATAGTAGCACTGGACTTACCACTTTTAAATTGGTTACAGAGATCGAATATGTAGCTATGCCTGAGATCCCTCAAGACACAATTTCTTCAATAACATTAATAGAGTTGGGGGATAATGTAAAGAGCACATGACCTGGAGCAATCAAAACAATGGAAAAAACAAATAATAATAATAATTAAAAAGACAGGGAGATAAGAAAAGAGCTACTCCAAAGGAATTTAAAATGGGCGATAAGATATATTTGTCCACAAAATACTTGAACCTTAAAATACCTTGTAAAAAACTAGGTCCTAATTATATAAGTCCTTTTATTGTCATAAGAATCATCAACCCAGTTACTGTAAAATTGCATTGCCAATGGGTTTTAACTGGATTTACTGAGTGTTCCATTGTAGCTTATTAAAGCCTGTTCAAGGTTCAAGAATGAGGCCAATTGAGAACTATCTCTCCTCCCAATTCTGGTTAAAGAGAAAAGGCATTATGAGATTGAAGAAATTTTGGAATCTAGATATTGTAGAGGAAAACTGCAATATAGGGTAAGGTGGAAAGGATACCTATTTGCGTAAATACAATGGGTAGCAGTGGATAATGTTAGAGCTACTAGCTAATAAGGAAATTCCATTCTAGATACTCAAATCAGCCCTAATGAGGGGGGTGAGTGGGTAATAAAAATTTTAAGCAATATCTATATGTAAATAAATTTGTTTTATGCCTTTCCATAACCATTCTTCTTTTGCAGAGTCGGGATGTCAAGAATAAAACTTTGGCAGCTAGGTGCCTCTGTGTTTCTACTTGTCTTTAGATAAAGGGAAGGAGGTGTTACTTTCAAGTGGATAGATGGAGAAATGAAACTTCTTTGATTCAGCTGCAGATCATAGGAGCCTGAAGCCTTGTCAAGGATACCAGAACAGGTGTGGATTTGAAGCAGATGGTTCCCATAACAAAGTGGACTTGTTGATATGGATTACATAATATATTGGGGTTTTGGCTGAGAAAACTATTGTTTTTTAAGTCTATGAATTGGTGTGGAACCTCAGAGTTAGTTTTGCTTTGACATAATCACACAGTGTATTCAATAAACAGAAAAATTTTCGGAAACATAATTAATCTGGAGTTTTATTTGGATTCTCAAGCTGGATGTTGACATAGGATTTCTCTTTTTTATTTTACAAACAAGTGAAAATTTGTAGACTATTGTGATATTAGTTGTTGGTGCTTTTTATTATAGTTCATGGTGAGAGCTTAGTACAGTGGTTAAGATACAGCCTAGAAACTGGGAGACTGTAAGTTCTAGTCCCAATAGCTGGGTGATATTGGGCCAATCAGTCTCTATCAGCCCTGTGTATGAGGCAATGGCAAACTCCATTGGACTTGTCCAAGCAATTGCTAGGACTCAACACTGACTCGAAGGCAGCAAAAATGAATGAATGAATGAATGCATGTTCATGCCTCTAACCTTGGAATGGAGTAATCTGTGACTTCTCCTTTAAGGATTTAAAAAAGGAAAGAAGGAAATAAATAGCAAGTTGAAAGCACCTAATCCATCTTCTAACCCAGATGGAATTCTTATACATAAAAATATTATAGATTGATTGGCATCACCTCAATGAGATTCAAATTGGAATCTGAAACATTCTTAACATATGTTGTCTCTTATTGGCTTGTTTCTTGGAAAAAATGCTAATCTGAAATGTAAATATACACATTAGCAATAGCAATAGCACTTAGACTTACATACCAATCCATAGTGCTTTACAACACTCTCAAGGTGGTTTACAACATCAACATATTGCCCAATTTTGGATCCCAATCTGGATCCTCATTTTACTGACTTTGGAAGAAGGGAAAGCTGAGTCAACCTTGAGCCCCACCAGGATCGAACTTCAGTCTGTGGGCAAAGTTTGCCTGCAATACTGTAATCCAACCACTGCGTCACCAGGGCTACACATTCACTCATATTCAGTATGATATGGAAATATGTATAAGCCATACTTTAAAGACAGCAGTGGGATTTTTTTCATAACTTATTTTAATATTTATCTTTGAGTAATATACTGTCTTTTTAAACCTAAACTACCATCAAATTGCTGACCATCACCAACAAACCAACTTACTTCCTAGAAAACAGCAACCTAAATCTGCTTTCTAGCCTTCCATTTTGCTATTTATGCAACAATATAGTACAGATGCAGCAAACTCCTCTAGTACCTTTTGGAAAAACTAGTTTCCTTAAGCTCTAAATCTAACTTCTAACCAAATTATATTTTCCAATAGTACCAAAGTCTTTGCCTCTGTTGGCTGAACTTCTCATGTATCTGTCCACTTCTTTATTATTTCAGATAGCTTGCTGGCTTCTCTAGCAGAATTGGCACATAAAAAAGAATGACTGTAGCCAAAAATCTGGAGAAATGGGAAATATAGTTTTTCCAGAATTACTAGCAGGTGATATTTACGAATATTACATTTCCCAGGCTTCCTTTGTTGTAATAATATGGCAAATAATAAAGAGGGAGGAGTCAGGCATCTCTTCTTTCTTCTTCTTATTGCAGCCAGAGCCATAAGAAAGCAGATGAATAACTACATTGTTTGGAGTTAGTTGGTAGGCAGATATGAGAAATGTCTTTTCCAGCTTGCCTCCATTTGACCCAAAGAAACATTTCTAAGTCAAAGTCTACAATTGAGTCAGCTTTGACTCCTGATAACTGTTTGGATTAGTCCTTGTCATTTTCTTGACAAGACTTCAGAGGTGGTTTGCCACTACCACCTCCCCAAAGCAGAGAGAAAGTGATTAGCCCAATGTTACCCATCTAGCTTTGTACCTAAGGTGGGAGTAGAACTCACATCTCCAGGTTTCTAGCCTGATTCCTTAACCACTACACCAAACTGGCTCTAGGAGACTATACTATGGTAAATTTCCCTTAATTCTAAATAATTTTTAGAACAAACCAGTAATTTGTACTGTAGGATTCATTTATATATAAGTAATTCAAAATATCAGTTTGAACGTAAAATTGGGAACATGAGTTGTTGTTTTTTAAATTAAGGGAAATTTCAGTTATGATTTATAAGAAGCAGTGCAACAGTTAAAGTAACATTAGTTATTTAAAAGAGATGTAACTTTACAAACTATATCCACAAAGCATAAAAGGTAAGATTAGATCTCAGCAAAACATTTCCTGAGAAGAATACAGAATACAGAACATTTATAAGTAAGTACAAGTCATTTTAACTGAGTGTGCAGTTTTAAATTTATTTTTTCCTTGCATTATATAATGTAAATATGTGTACTTTCATAAGGAACTTCTCCCTTCTTTCTAGTTCTTAGTTTTCTTTATTCTGCTTCTCCATTCTGCTCAGCAAGCAAGATAATTTAGTAATGTCTACATTATTTATTTATTAAAATAAATCAAGTTTATATAGCCACCCATCTTATCAAAAATGACTAGGTAGCCTACAATATTCATATTATAATTGAACTGATTAAACAGAGGTGATATACATTATTTCATGTAATATTTTGCCAGTACTATCATGTAGTAACACAAATGTGAATCATATCCATTTACAGGATTAAACAAACAATCCCATTTATCTCTGGAGTGACCAGTTATTCCAATAATTTACGACTACTAGGATTGTTTCTATAACAAATTACTGATCACTGAAACAAAATAGTATCAGAAAAGTAATATGGAAATCCTAATGAGACATTCTATCCCATATCAGAAGAAAAGATGAGGCATCAACATTCAGTAATATAAGGCTCTATAAATCTGCTATAAGACTGTTGGACAGTGTGGGAACACTGGGCGCTATCTAACAAAATGAAATTCAATGGTGAAAAAAGCAAGGTTCTACATTTAGGCAAGAAAAACCAAATGTACAGGTATAGTATAGGGGGTACCTTGCTCAATAGTAGTAACTGTGAGAGGGATCTCGGAGTCCTAGTGGACAATCACTTAATTATGACCCAGCAGTGTACTGCAGCTGCTAAAAAAAGCCAACACAGTACTGGGCTGCATTAACAGAGAGATAGAATCAAGATCACGTGAAGTATTAATACCACTTTACAATGCCTTGGTAAGGCCACACTTGGAATACTGCATCCAGTTTTGGTCACCACGATGTAAAAAAGATGTTGAGACTCTAGAAAGAGTACAGAGAAGAGCAACAAAGATGATTAGGGGACTGGAGACTACAGCATATAAGGAAAGGTTGATGGAATTGGGTATGTCTAGTTTAATAAAGAGAAGGATGAGGGGGGACATGATAGCAATATTCCAATATCTCAGGGGCTGCCACAAAGAAGAGGGAGTCAAGCTATTTTCCAAGGCGCCTGAAGGCAGGACAAGAAGCAACGGATGGAAACTAATCAAGGAGAGAAGCAACCTAGAACTAATGAGAAACTTCCTGACAGTTAGAACAATTAACCAGTGGAACAACCTGCCTCCAGAAGCTGTGAATGCTCCAACACTGGAAGTTTTTAAGAAGAGACTGGACAGCCAATTGTCTGAAATGGTACAGGGTTTCCTGCCTGAGCAGGGGGTTGGACTAGATGACCTCCAAGGTCCCTTCCAACTTTATATTATTATTATTATTATTATTATTATTATTATTATTATTATTATTATTATTATTATTATTATCATCATCATCATCATCATCATCATCATCATCATCATCATCATCATCATCTTCATAAAAATGAGCCAACCTTATTCCAGGTCTAAGCAGTATATTCTTAAACCATATATTTCATTGGCTACCTTACATTCAAAAGTGACTCAAAAGCAGAATACTTTGTGCAGAAATTAAATATGTAAATAATTTGATTTAATGCATGTCGACTATGGTGGATGCAAGGATAAGTCTTCAAGTGCCATCTATAATGTTTTATTGAAGAAATTTCCATTGTTTACAAGCAAGTCAATTTTTCCTCGAACACTATTTAAGTAAATTATTCATATGTGAAATTTAATCCAGATTTCTTATTTATGTAACTCTTTTTATTTGTGAAGTGTCCCATTGAGTTGGGTATTGTTAGATTTATCGATATCTACTGTGTTCCATGTTATTGTCAAAACCTAGGTCAAAATGTTATTTTAAATAATGAAGTATACAGGATGCATAAAGGAAAGTTATCACAAATAGCCATTTTGCAAAAAGAAGAGAATTCTTACTCTGTAAGGCAGATTAAAAACTATATTTTAAATGGGAGGTGAGGCTGAAAGAGATTGAAAGAGATCATTACAGGATGAATTCACAACTAATTTCAACTCAGTGCTTCCAGGTTTTCTTAGAGCGAAATTTCTGCAGGTGTGAATTCTCAGCAAAAGAAGTTGGTGAGCTTTTGATTTAATGACAATATTCCTATGTTAGGTTCTAAATTAAAAAAAAAAACTATCTTAAATTCCAGTGTTAAATCTATTCCGCCAATTTAATAATCAGTGTTCTTCCAACAATAACTTAACCAGAAAAAACCCACCCTTTTCTACAGTAGTCCAACACAGATGTTCCAGAGACGAAAGTAATTTTCCACAGAGTATTATATGTCCAATGCACACACCCTGGTAGCAAATAGGAAACAATATGGAAAAAATGGGTCACTCCCAATTGGCCTTTTGAAGAGGGTTTTTCCACATATGCAAGCAGCTGAATGCAACTGTTCTCTACTAGGATGAAAACAACATACCATGTACAGGAGACTAAAACCTGCTATTTTAATTGCCATTAAGTTGGTGAATGTACATAATTTCTCCTCAGTTACTCTGGATTACAAAAGTAAAATGAAAAATAGGACTATAGCTTATACCGATATAAAATATATTACTGAGTTGGAGAATAGTGCGTACATTTAGAAACAGTCTCTTTGTAGAGCTTGCAGCATTGCAGAGCTGAAATGAAGACTCTGCATCTCCCTTTAAATTAATAATCTAGAAACAGAGAGTTAAGGCATTTTTGAACATTGATTTGAGATAATCTATCTTAGAAGCATAACATTCTTTTGTTTCTGCTTAATCACTATATGCACTTAATGTAGAATATTCATTATACCTATGAAGCAGAATTATTAAAAATTAGATGAAAGATCAGGTTGATCAGCTCTCAGTTGAAACAATAGTAACAGAATGATATTATTTCTACAATTAAATACTTTCAAAGTAAGGAATTTCATTATTCTAAATTAGGAAATCAATTTTCCCCATTTTTATAATCAGCTATATAGTTTTGCTTTAAAACAGTAGCTTCCAATAAACAGATTAAGAATTTCCTGAATAAAATTAATGTCAGTTCTGCCATCTTTGCTATGCTCTGCTAAGATGTTGGCATCCTGCCATAAATGGGTGAGGGGGCATAGCCATTTGGGGAAGAAGTGCTGGAGGAAGTAGAAGGAGGTATGGGGGCAGGGAATGGCACTGACAGAAATCATACATTTGATAACTGGACTAATCCAGATGCCTAACCTGGGAAAGAATGTACAGCAGTTTCAAGCTCCTGACATCAAAGCGGTTCCCAAAACATCACACCAGAATGCTATTGGACACTGATGATCGGTCAATGGAAGGAGGGGACACAAAGGGGAAAAACTTGACATTAGTCTAGAACTTCAATAATGGTCAATTCCGGAGAGACACCTCTACCAAGGGGAAAGCTCACGAGAGCAACCAGGAGGAGGTCGAGAATTGGGGGGAAGTGTCAGTGAGACCTCATGGTGGAGTGGACCTCTTTAAATGGCTAGGAGACATGGAAGCCTGCAACAAACAGCTGAGACCCTGATTGTCACTGGGGGTTGGGAAGAAAGAAGAGTTGGAAGAAAAGCCCTGTGGGGTGATTTTTACTGGCAGGAGCTGAGGGAGCTACCAAAGGGAGCCCTGTGTGGAAATTGAGGAAGAGGTGGCCCCAGAAGAGGCCGATCACAAAGACCTGATGCTGGAGCAAGCCATAGAGTTCCTAAGGTGTTTGAAGATGCTTGAAGCCCTGACTCAAGTGGTGCAGCCAACTGTCCAACCAGCACAAGTCCCAGCTGGGATGGTGTGTCTGTACTCATCACTCAAATACAAAGGGGAAAAACTTGCAACTTTGCATAGGAAGCTCTAGTTCTAGCCTGCTTTCACTACAACCAGTAATCCTTAGTAAAAGTACCTATCACTTCAAGCAAATGGAATCGAGGGATTTTCTTAGGGACCTGGCTAGAGCTGGTCTGACAATTAATTTAAAAAAAGATTTTGTAGTATTTAAACATTAACATGGTTGGAATGAAACATAAATTACCACTTTGATGATTATTTTATTGATTTGCAGTTAAAGACCAACTCCTGTTTTTCTATTGTATGCGTTGCTGCCAAGCCAGATATCTTACATTCTATACATTTTCCTACCTTGATATATAATGTAAGATTTCTCCCTGCTAAATTCAGTTCACTTCATTATTAATTTCAGTCCACTAGTTTAGTTTTTTTGAATCATCTTTATTTTATCTAAACCTCAACCTCAGCAGATTTAAAATATGTAGACTTCAACTCCCAGAATTCCCTACCCAGCAAAAGAATTAACTATTTCTTCCAGCTTTGTGTAATCTGTAAAATGTATACTTGATAAAAAATATTGAACAACACAGGATTATCTACCTGTGTTGTACCATGAATGTCATAAAAAACTTTTGAACATTTTGCTAAGCTACAGGTATGCTATATCTACAGTGTTTTCTAATGTATTAAGCTAATAACTTGATAAAAAAATAAGATAAGGTTTGTCTACTACAATTTGTTTGTCACTAATCCATGCTACTAATTGTAGCATACAAATATTTGCTTGAGAAGCTGATTAAAGACTTGCCCAGTATAAATTTCAAATTTTCTGGAGTATGCCTTCTCATTCCTGGGATAATATTGTTTCTCCTTCAATCTTGGGATTTTAACAATACTCCGGAAGTTGTCTGAGATTGCTAAAAATGATTCTTCAGTCTTTACTGGTCCTTTCAGTAACCTTGGATTAGATCCATCTGGTTCTGCAAAATTGGCTTAAATTCTCTCTCTCATGGTCTATTCTAAGTTGTCTATTCTAAGCTTTGTCATCTAATGGCCTAATAATGATCAACTAAGTTCCATTTATACTCATGTAAAAACACACATACAAAATAGGAATTAAGTACTGCCTTTTCATCATCACCAGTTCACTATTTCCTCCTTACAACAGCGTTTTTGGCATTCATTTTATTCTTAAAATATCCAAACTGGTCTTTATTGTTGTTTTTAGTATTGCTTGCAAGTCTCAGTCTTTTTGACAGAGTTCCTGCATTTTTGGAAGAGAACTTGTGTTCTTCAGTTATGTTCTACTCTTATTTCCTATATGTCTTTTTTTTCATTAGCATTTTAGGCAGCTCTGCAAGCATTGAAATATTCATTTTCCCCTCAATTTTCAGCTGGTTTCATTTCTTTAACCAACCAGTCTGTTGGTGTAGACTTAGTCTGAGCTGATACATTACCTTGTTCTTCCACGTTCTGATAAATGAAGATGTGAGCAATGAAACAAGAATTTTTATATCTCTGACTCTCAACAGAGACAGATTCCCAGCATAGGCAATCATCTATTAACAGTATCATTCTCTTCTTTGAAAGACTAGTTATCTGTCATAGAGAAACTTCCTCTATATCTTAGCCTTACCAGGTACTCTATAGAGAACTTACACAACAATATTACTTCTATTTCTCTCATTGTTTTTTTCTACCCCAAAACAGGATTTTTATGTTTTGATTCCTGAATTTCTGTATACCTTCATGTTTTCTTTGGATAGAGTGTAATAGGCCCATACTAATTATTGCATCTTTTTTTTATAGACTATAGCAGGGGTGTCCAAACTTTTTTCAAAGAGGGCCAGATTGGATGAAGTGAACGTGCTGGAGGGCCGAACATTTTTCCGAACATTCTTTGAACCATTACAATTAAATGCAAATGAATTATTTTATGCCTCTTTCCTCTCCCTCTCTTTCCTCTTTCTCTCTCTCTCTCTCTCCTTTCCCTTTCCTCTCCCCTCTCT
>NW_015386498.1:1074499-1075906 GCF_001527695.2 Protobothrops mucrosquamatus | reverse complement strand
GTAGAATCTCCCGGCCGCCCCCCCATCGCTTCTTCAGCCGAACAAGCAGGGAGGGGCAGGGAGGGGGAACAGGACGGGAGGCAGCAGCTCCAGTGGCGGCAGCCCCATTGCGTCCTCAGCCAAACGGGCAGGGAGGGGGAGCAGGACGGGAGGCAGCGGCTCTGGCGGCAGCCACTGCAGCATTGTCGGGGTCCCCGTCACCGCCCCTGGCCCGGCCGCTGCCCCCGCCGCATCTTCAGCCACTTCGCCGTCTTAGGAGGAGGGCGCCAAGGCCGGGTGCACCATGGGCGGCCGCGCAGGCAACAGGGAGTACCGACGAGGGGGGTTCCCGATCGCCGCCAGCCCCGCCGCCCTCGCATCCCAAGGTCTCCTTCTCCTGCAGCAACGAGGGCAGCAGCGGCGGCTCCCTGAAAGTGCCCGAGGAGGGTGCCACCGATGGGGCCAAGGTGGGGCCGGGCAGCGGAAAGCCCTGCGGCAGCCAGGCGAGCTTCATGCCTGACTGCCGTCCGGCCCGGGCTGGGGAGACATGTGGCCGGTTCGGCTTCCCGGGGAGCGATGCTCCCGCTGGATGCCGCACCAGCCATGACTGCCGCCCAGCACAGGGAGACATGTGGCTGGTTCGGCTGCCCAGGGAGCGGCCCAGGAAGCGATGCCCCAGCCGAGACTGGAACAAGTAAGCCGGGGGGGCGAATCACCTGCCTCGCAGCCACTTCGCGGCGGTGCTCTGCGGACTCAGAGCTCCCTCCCTCCCCCCCTGCCACTGACCTTCCATCTCCAGCTCTGCTGCTGCTTGGGCAACGGTTGCGCCGGCTGGACATCGCAGGGGCTGCTCTCTCGGGGCTGCGGCTTACGGGAGGGCTGGCCCACTCAGCAAAGGCTCCGGGGGGTTGCTCCCAGCGGGGATCCCGGGGCTTCCCCGCATGGCTCCCCAGCCACATGCGCCTGGGACGGGGCCAGCCCGGGAAAGGGACTTCCTGGCCGTCCTTCTCCCAGGGGGCGGGACACCCGGGCGCAGGGCCAATGAGGAGCCCTGCGAGGGGGCAAGTCCCATGAGAGAGAGAGAGAGAGAGAGACAGAAGTGCAAGTGCAAGTACCTCTGTCTCTGTCTCTCTCTCTCTCTCTCATGGGACTTGCCGGAGGGCCGTGGGAGGGCCGCATTTACATAGAGCAGGGAGGGCTGTTCGAGGGCCGGATTAAACCGGGCCGTGGGCCGCAAATGGCCCCCGGGCCGGACTTTGGACATGCCTGGACTATAGCCTTACTGCTGTATGCTATATGAATATCTCTCACCACCATCTTTCACTGTGTGGAACTTTCCCACATTTATGTTTCTTATATTCCCTGTTCTTATTGTCTTTGTAGCTTTATATTTTCTTTTTCTTTTTTTTTTTTCTTTTTTTTTTTTTC
>NW_015386498.1:1063208-1070410 GCF_001527695.2 Protobothrops mucrosquamatus | reverse complement strand
ACCTACATCGTCCACAAGGGACGACTCGGGAACTCAACTCCTACCTCGGGCAGCTCACCTTTCCCCCTATGCCCAGGGGAAAGGTATCAAGCCGTTTGACAGCTGATGCAGGCTGTCAAAACGGCTTTTACGCAGAAACAGGCGGGAGCAGCAAACAGCTGCGTCCAGCGAAGGCGCCTGCCACCGGAAGTCCTCTATATTTTCTTTTTCTATAGGGCAAAACAGGCAACTAGACATCCCAAATGTTTTAATCTTACTGGATATATATGTATGTGCATCTGTGTTTATATATGTTTGCATTTTTTACTAGTTTGTGTGTTATAGTAATATTTTACAAAATAAAAAGTTTAATTACACAAATCATTTGACAGTCTAATTTCATTGCATGTTTCTCTTGAAAAGTCATCTCTTTGTGTTCAATAGAATTTACAATATAGATTTTTCAGTCCATTGTGTTTTACTAAATAGTGAATGTTTTACTAAATACTTATTAAGGATGTAATAATGAGAATTAGAAAGACAGGCAAGTGCTCCAGTAAGTAGTTGCAGATAAATTTCTGATTGCCATCTAGGAAGAATTTTGCCACTTTGGGTCTGTGCCAATGTTTTAGATCAAAACTTGCCTCTCGCTATTGACCATATTCAATTTACTTATTTCCTTATTTATTTAATTTCCCACCCTTATTATTTTTACATATGTAACTCAAAGTGATGACTATAACATCCTCCTCCTATTGTCAAGGTTCTGATTGAAGAACCCAATAAAGCAAGTACAGCTGAGATGATCCAGTCTTTAATGCAAAACTTTATTGAGTACAGCATTTCGGCACAGATGAATGGAAAACCAGCTCTGGTTAATTGGTGCCAAAATCAGTATATTAAAAGTATAGTCTCCCTCCCCCTTATGTTGTAGATCACATTGTCCAATACAGTGTGAGATAATTATTATGAGAAAGTGTTTTAGTTCTCAGTAAACAGTTTCTTGGATGACCCTGTTTGTCATTGCTTGGCAGTCCAATATCTGAAGCCTGCATTCCATTCTTCCCTCTCTTCCTCCCAATCTGTAGGCAAGCTAAGAAGCAGTAATGGGTGAAACAGCATAAGCATTCTTTGTAGATTGACACCTATTTTCCCCACAACAACATGTTAGCTGAATTGGGCTGAGAGAGACTGACCAAAGTCACCCAGCTGGTGTCATGACCAAGGCGGGACTAGAACTCATGGTTCCTGGTTTCTAGGCTAATGCCTTAACCCAGGGGTGCCAAACTGCTAGCCCACGGGCCGGTTTCATCATACCGAAGCTGCACCCACCCCATTGCCGGAATAGCAAAAAGAGTCATGATACGTCGCAATTACTAGATCAACTGTTTCTGATTACAGCACTCATTATAGTGTTACTGAAGTGAGAGGTAATCTAAAACTCTGACCAGGCTAACTTAATGCTGGAATTATTATAAATTGTTATATCTTAACCCTTGAAGGATTTTAAATATCTGACTGGTTTAATATTTAAACTAAACTAAAGGTCTCCCAATATAAAAAGGAAATGCAACCCTGAAATCAGATTAGCCTCATTTAAAAAAGAAAAAGAAAATGCTGCATGCTTGTATGAGAGATATAAACTACAGTTCTCAAATCATAGCTACCGTGATCTGCTTAATGCAAGTATTTCTCCTATGAAGTGAAATTGCACAAAATTACAGGGTTAGGTTTAGTAAATGCTATAAAAGGGATAAGTTTTTGTCAGGTGCAGCTCATTTCATCCAGAGTGCTACTGTGCAATCATAGACTAACATGGCTATCCTACAAAAGTTAGATTTATATTTCCACCAAAGCAATATGCTGCTCATAAACCAATGCATACAATTTAACTCCATACAAAATTAGAGAGTGGTTTTGCAATCATGCTTATTCTGCTATTTTTTACTTTGTCAAAGAATGCCAGAGACAAAGGAATATGAAGGGATATGTTTATTTGTTTGTTTTTGCTATAATTCCTAAATCCCCATGAAATCAGTAAGAACCTTGTCTATTCATTTTAAGAGTCATGATCTCATAGCTTATCAGGTCTGTCTAGCCAAGCTTTCCTATATGTAGAGTCATGCTTCTTTAATTTCTTTGGAAGCTCAAGTGCCACAGGTTTGAGCAAAATGTTTGATAACATTGAACATATATCACATCCTGCTTCATGAATCACTTAAGGAGTCTATATGCATCTTCCAGAAAAAGAAATTGCATATAATATATATATTCCAAGTCTTATAAAGATATTTTTATTTATTTCACCTATCAATCAAATAAATTAATATATTTCTGTAAAGAGAAAATAGTGCCAAACCACATATTAAGTTATAATTAGTATGGCTAGCTAAACATTGTAGTTATTTGAAGTTTTGCAGGCTGCTCAAATTTCTTGAGAGTGTTGCAGAGGTCATATATGTCATAGAGTCTATCTGGATAAATTCATTCAAGAGATTTGTAAACCTTATATTTTGATCTGGATTCCACCCTATGATTTTTGCCAGAGTTGCTAATAATAACTATAAGTTTTAAAGAAGGAAACTCCAAGTAATAGATCAACAGACTACATAAAATCAGTGTAGACCTTCTGGCAGGTAACCAGCTTGCTTGAAAAAGGATTGTTGGCAGTTATAATTTTTCTTCTGGTTTAATACATTGCAATTTATAATTATAAAGAGGACTACATTTTATATTTTGATCAAAATTTAGCACTTATTTACAAATAAAATAATTATATCTATTTTAATGGCTTGTATACTCATCAGTCCCATGTACAATCTTATTAACCTTTAACATGTATATATTTCCAGAACTTTCCTAGTGCAGCTGTGCTTTCTTCTCTCTATACTACACTGGAGCCTAAAGCAGAGCAGAATAAATATGGACTCTAAAGAAGAACATTTTCTTAGGGTAGGAGAATTTCTTCCAAGACACTATCTTGGGATGAAGCTTACTGTTCATAAAGTGAAGGAGAGCAATGTACCAATATGTATTTTCTTCTATTGGGAAAGGCAGGCATCTATCCAAGTGGTAAGAACCAACCTACATTCTCCCTTCTCAGGGAAAGGGGAAAGTATCAATGGGTAACCAATATTTTCCCATGTTCTGCTTCCACCCTTCAGATCAGCTCTATGTAGAGATTCTTCCATGATATGATCTCTTACATGCTGACCTAAAATTATATTTTTCTGCCCATAAAATAGACTAATTCTAACTTTTTGTTCTCTGGATCCATGAGGATGTGACTGTCCATTGCCGAGCTTTATATGGAGAATACAAAAAAACTTAGCATAGAGTAACATAAAGTGTTCCATTATATGTTTAATTGCAAATTTATTATAATTTCAGTTCCGAGATAATATTAAGAACCAGAGTAGGGAAGGCTGAATGGAATCTCTGTTGGTTGCCTCCTGGTCTCCTTTCTTACGGATTTTCTTAAGGGACTTGAACAGGAATAATCATCAAATAAAGGACTGTTTTTGTAAAGAAGGATAAAAAAAATAAAGGAAAATATATCTAAAATTTCCTAGTAGATTTCTTTCAATAACATTGCCTATAACTAGTATTTACACAATCAAGTTAAATCAAACTTTCAAACCAACATTGTCTTAAGATATCAACAGTCAAATCTCACCACTAAATTTATAATGTGAAATTAGGCTTCCAGATGTATATGAATGCTCTGGATTTACATTTTCATGGCATTCTTAGAGTATTTCTGGTCTTGGGGAGGAAATAGAAAGAAAAGAGAAAAGAAAGACAGACAGACAGAAGGGAAGACACACATATTTGCAACTTGTATCAGGCTACTAAAATGTACTGCTAGTACTGTTACATAAATCACGTAATTAATGAAGTGCCAACATTCCCAGGAAATGTTGCCACATACTATTGTAAGAGATTATCAGTATCTGAAAGGTTTTAAAAATGTCTATTTGAGCCAGAGAAACTTCAAAGACAGAATGAATAGCTAAATACATACTTTTTTGGAGTGAGACTCTGCTCTTCTTGATTTAAGCCACATGTAAGGTTGAACTGCCAAATGTTCCATAAGTCGGAAAGATACCACCCAGAATATAAAAAGGTACATATCTGGCTCCCTCCTATCCTCCCAAATACTTTTATAATTATAAGTGACTCCAAGAGGATGGATATCACATTTGAACCAGATTGTTAGCATGGTTTGTTTTTTTACTTGGTTACCTATAGCTGTTTGCCATGCTTTACTTAACCACTATCTGTTGAATAACTTATAAGTGGCTAAATTCACATATCTTGCCAAGCCATGAAGCTGATCACTAAATTTACCTACTATATTAAGACACAATTAATTCATAAGGGAAATGGCAACAACAGTAGAACCAAGTCTTGTTGTCTTGGGGCACCTTTGGAATGTCAACCTCAGTGTATTTAAAAACTCACAATGGTTCTTAACCTTATTCCAAATAAAGGATTGGTAGGGGTGGAATTGTTACAATCTTCTGGTAATTTATTGAAAGACTGGAGCATATGGACTGGATGGATCTATGAATAACCCTTTCTGCTAGCCAATGATAGAATGAAGAAACAGACTGATATATGTGTACTCAGTGAGATGGCAAAAGGCTAGCAATGCAGATTATACTTTTTAAAAACAGATTCACTGTAGTTTCAATCTGCTAGAAGCCTTCCATTGATTAAGGCTAAATTAAGTCCTAATAAGACTACCAAAAATCTAGATGACTATTAAATGGAAACCCAGTGGTGAGAATGCAGTATTACAGGCTAACTCTGTCCACAGTAGAGTTCAATCCTGACAGGCTAGGGGTTGATTCAGCCTTCCAAGGTCAGTAAAATGAGAACTCAGATTGTTGGAGGCAATATGCTGACATTGTAAACTCTCAGAGAATGCTCTAAAGCAGGGCTTTTCAACCGGTGGTGCGCATACCACTGGTGGTACATTGGCACCTGGCAGGTGATATGCATACGACGGGTTGACAAGCACTGTAAAAAAAAGTGTAAAAGTGGATGAGGTGAAGCGGCAGCAGCGCCACACAGGCCTGTGGGAGAGTCAGCTGGAGCTGCATGAGGTATTGCTGGGACTCTGCTGAGAGTCCAGGATTGGCGTGCGCAGCTCCAGCTGATTGGTGGTGGCCTTGGGAGTGGCAAGCAGCTGCATGTAGTCTTAGGGCGGAGATTCAGCTGGAACTGCATGAGGTTTGCCTGGGTTCTGCTGAGAGCTCAGGATCAACATGCACAGCTCCAGCAGTGGTGGGTCTAGGATATTTTGCCTCCCACCCTTGGTCACACCTCCTTCTCCTTGAGCCTCCCACCTCCACCCATTTGCCTCCAGCATTCCTCCTCGGAGCAGCATGCAATTGCTGATAGGGTGGTTGCAGGGGCTTTGGGTGTGTGTGTGTGGTTTCTGCAGTTGAAATGGGAGCATGGGGCGGCATGTTGGAATGCTAGTTGGTTATCCCCATCAAAGATTTCCTACCTTAAAACAGCTCTTGGGTGGCAGCAGTTACCTAGCACGAGGGGTTCAGGAGAAAGATGCTAATTCCCAAGAATGAGGGGCCCAGAGGCAGATACAAGCAGGGGAGGCAGGGAGGGAGGGAGGGCCAAAGAAAGGAAATCAAACCTGATTGACAGGGAGTATAGTAATCCTGCTCGTACTCTGCAGAGGGCAGATCCCCATCATTCCCAGCCTGGCAGGGGTCTTCCTGCCGCACCGTTGCTGGACAAAGGGGGCTCCAGTGAGGAGGAGGAGGAGGTAGAGGAAGAGGGTTTAAGCAAGCTTAGCAACTGGAGTGGAGACCCCCTCAAAAGAAACGTGCTTTGTGGGTAACCTCCCAGCATGACAGAAGTGATCAAAACTTGCTGCATCCGAGACTTCCGGTTTGAGTTCCTGTGCCGATGGCAGCTATTCTTTTGGCTGCCTGCCCCGAGGACGCGTAAAAGCCACAGGAGCAGCGTCAAACAGCTGCTCCGCGGCTTGAATCCCCTTCCCCGGGCAAAGGGGAGGGGGGAGAGTTTCCCTGATAGGGGTAGAGCTCCTGAGCTCCCACAGTTTTATAGCTGTGGGGGTGGAGGTGAGTTCCCCCGGAGTCAGGGACTTTTCTCCGCGCTTTGGGCTGCCTCCGTTCCAAGAACAAAGCCAGACACGGACTCATCCTCTGCTCAAGGGAGATCGTGAGTAGACTTTGGAAGCAGACAGAGTGAGCCAGGTGCTTGGGAGAGGCATGGATAAGAGCCTTCAGCTCTGATTTTAATAACTTCTCCATCAAGATTAAAAGTTTAAGAAGGAGAAAAAAAAAGAGAAAAAAAATGGCCGCGGAAGGGCGTTTTGCTCTTTAATAGAGACTTTCACTTATGGAGGACTTTCACTTTGGCTTTTACTTTCTGCTGGATTATTATTGTTTTAGAGTTACTGGACTGTAGGTGAACAAAATATCTGTTTTTTCTTTTTTTTGTGGCAGTTTCAAAAAAGAAGAACTTTATGGGACATTGTATTACATAAATTAAATTTGAGAAGAAGGGTAGTGAAAGTAAAATGGCTTCAAAGCGGGGGGGGGGAACTTTTCCTCCTCCTCAGAAAGGCTTGAGCTCTTCTTCTCCAGCTGTACAGATATCACAGCAAACAAAACCTACTCCTCCACCCTCTCCTCCACTGCCAGTTTTAACATTGAAAGATTTACAAGATGCTTTAAAAGACACTGTTAAACAGTTTGAAAAGAAACTTGAGGAGAAACTTGAGGAAAAACTTGAAGAAAAAAATGCTGAGATGAGAGATGATATAGTGTTTGCATTGCAAGCTTTGGCTGATAATGTAGATCGTGTTGCAGTGCGGGTGGAGGATGCGGAGGAGCATATTGAAGTTTTTGAAATTAGAATGGGTAAAGTTGAAGAAAGCACTGATATAAATCAGAATGAGATTCTTATGTCGCAATTTAGAGAAATGGAACATGCGTTGAGAATAAGAGGGTTGTCTGAAAATGCCCAAGAAAAACTGGAGGAGGAAATCATAACAGAATTAGCTTTGGTTTTGTCCTGCCAACCTGAAGATTTAAAGAGAGAAGTGGAAAAATTGTTCAGAGTTAATTCATGGGTGGCGAGACAGAAAAATCTTCCAAGAGATGTGGTGATTTATTTTTCAAAGAAGTCAATTCGAAATGAGATTATTCAGGCTTTTTATAAACAAA
>NW_015386498.1:1058429-1060169 GCF_001527695.2 Protobothrops mucrosquamatus | reverse complement strand
TTTAAGCCTCAGCTATTTTTGCTGGGTATTATGGAAAATTTGGATAAAAAAGAAATGGAATTGATGCTGAATTTGATAACTGCTGCGAGGTTATTAATAGCTCAATGTTGGAAAATGGATCGTTTGCCTACTATAGAGGATTGGGCATTTAAAGTTTCAAATTTAGCAGAAATGGCTAAGATTTCAGCCTATGTGAAGGCTTATTCACAAGAAAGATATATACTGGTTTGGAGAAGATGGATAGATTATATAGAAAAGAAATATGGAACTAAAAAGTTTCATTTGGTTTTTGAGTAATTTGCGATTGTTAATGTAGTATATTTTATTAAAATTAAATAATTTGTAATAATGATGTTTAATAGGTCAGTTTAGAAGAGAGCTAAAGGATGTTATAGAATTGTTAATTTAAGGATAATATAATTTAAGACAGAATATAATTATTGTATTGTAAACCCTGTGTGTAGCTCTGGGAAGTCGGGGGGAAGGGAAGGGGGTGGGGAAGGGTGGGGTATGAGGGAGGTGGGGAGTTATATTGTAAAAATTTTAAAAATTTTCAATAAAAAAAAAAAACTTGCTGCATCCACCTAGCAGATGGGGGAGGGGAATAAAAACCAAACACCCCCCCCGCTGCCAATTCTCACCAGAAATACTCACGACAACGAAAACCTCAGAGAGGAGGAAGAGCGCGGCTGCGCGGGCAGGCAAGTGTCTTGCTCGACTGTGGCTTGGGGGGAGGGAAAGGGGGCAGCTTCACCCCCCCTAAACACTGCCCTCTCATGAAAGCAGGATGAAAACTCCAAAAAATGGCAAGGAAAAACAGTTAAAACAGAAGAGTGTCTCACGATGGTTTGCTTCCCCACTTCTATCTAGCAGTTTAAATATGTAAAGACTACAAAAGAAAAAACTTGGCTTTCTTTCGTTGTAATTCAGAAGGGAGGATTGTTTGTTTCAAAGGAAGGGAAATTGGGGTTTTGGATCTGTGGGGGGGCGCACAGGCGAACTGTGATGGCCCATGGCTTTTGGCATTGGGGGACGCAGTTTTTAAAAGAGCAAAATGAGGCAAAAAAAATAAAAATCCCCCACTCCACCCCCAAGAGCTGGATGCAGATGTGATTTTTTTTTCCTATTCAGAAGAGACATTTTTTCCTTGTTGGTTTTTGGAGTTTTCATCCTGCTTTTGTCATTTGGAGCCTGCCGCTGATCCTGGTGCTTCCACTGATCCCTGCAGAATCACCGATCAGCTGAGCCCTGACACCCTTGCAGAAGCGCTAATCAGCTGTCAGGGCTCAGCAGAAGTGCCAGGATCAGCACAGGAAGGAAGGAAGGAAGGAAATGGAAATGAGAAGGAGGGAGGCAGGGAGGGAAAAAGGAAGGAAGGAATAGGAATGAGAGGCAGAGAAATAAGAGGAGGAAGGAAGGAAGGAGATGGGAATGAGAAGGAGGAAGGAAGGGAGGGAGGGAAATTGAGTTTGATACTCCTGATATAAAAGCTTGTTAAGTGAATCTGATTTCCCCATTGACTTTGCTTGTCAAAAGGTTGCTGTTGTGTTCCTTGTATTCCCCCCCCCCTTAATCCCTATGCATAGCCTGATCACCCATTAAGGGTGATTGCCCTTCACCATTGATCGCCCATTAAGGGTGATTGCCCTTCTCCATCTGCTCACAGTTCCATGCCCGTTGCTGGTTGGCTAACTAGCAACGGGGTCTTGCCAGCCAATGGAATTGCGTGATTACAAGCCA
>NW_015386498.1:1049339-1054792 GCF_001527695.2 Protobothrops mucrosquamatus | reverse complement strand
TTCCATGCCCGTTGCTGGTTGGCTAACTAGCAACGGGGTCTTGCCAGCCAATGGAATTGCGTGATTACAAGCCAGGGGAATCCCATAAAAGAGGGCTCCCCTGGCCCAGAGAGCCAGTCCAGATTTACTTGATGCCTTGCCAATAAACCGAGAGCTGACTGTCACTCGACTCGTGTCTTACTGCCTGCGCGATCTAACAGTTGCAAAAGGGGATCATATGACCTTGAGACACTGCAGTCATCATAAATATGAATTATTTGCCAAGCATCCGAATGTAAATCACATGACCCTGGGAATGCTGAAATGATCATAAGTGTGAAAAATGGTCATAAGTCACTTTTTTCAGTGCCGTTGTAACTTCGAACAGTCACTAAGTGAACTGTTGTAAGTCAAGGACTACATGTACTTTGTCACTTTTTCCCCTTTTTTTGTCACAAAGTTTTTGACACCTTGCTAGGCAACTGGTGGTACTCAAATATTGCCTTATCCTAAAAGTGGTACAATCGGTGAAAAGATTGAAAAGCCCTGCTCTAAAGCACTATGAGTCTAAGTGCTATTGCTATTACTATTAATTTGCTGCTGCCATGTAGTAGTTGTCCAGATTTTTTGGGAGCTCAGATCTACCCAATCTGGTTTATGGTTAATGAATTGGAAAGAAATGCTTAGATACCACCTTATTAAATGTATTTGCATGTAGAATTAAATAAATTTAAAATCACAGAATAAAATAGGCCATGCTCTATCAAGCACCCTGCTTTTATATCTATGGAGATTCTCAGTCATCCAGATCATGGTTGTCCCAAAGGTGCTTTTTTGAAAGGCAACTGGACTTTGCTTCACTTCTCTTCCAAGATGCTTATTCACTTCTGACTGAATGGTGAAGAGATTTATATTCCTTGAAGTCATTTGGTCATTAGCACTCTTTCTGAGAGTTGTTGAGGCCACTTGAAGATTTATCTGTGCCCTCAGGGTCACCTGAATAGTACAAATGCGTGTGGAACCTTCTTGGAACTGATGAAAGGACTGTGTTATAAATAAGAAATAAGTGGTGTCATATCCCACCCCCTCTGTTGAGAGAGGCCTGTTCACTCTTAATGTAGATAGTCTCTTTGACCCCTCTTTCAAACCAGCAGTCCTCTCTGTTCAGAATGTGGACTTTGCTGTCTTCAAAGGAGTGATCTTTGCCTTTCAGTGCAGATGGACTGCTGAATCTTGTCCTTATGGGTTTGTTCTCTTATGTTGTGCCATGTGTTTTATTTCTCCAATGTACAGTTCTGAACATGTCTCACTGAATTGTACTGAATATATCACATTGCTCAGTTTATGTCTGGATTGGGGTGGACAAGCTTCAGCCTTAGTGTATTTTGCAGTTTAAAGTGTGTAAGTATATTGTTTTGGTTGAAAATCGTCCTGAGCTTTTCAGATATTTCTGCAACGTATGGAATGACAATGTTGCTTCATTTGTTGTTATCTTCCTTCTCTGTTATGGATGAGCTCCTGCCAAGTCTCTTTTTGGATTTGATGGACTAGTTAAGATAGCCACAAGTTCCGAGGACTTCCTTGACATCTTTTAGTTCTTTTTCTTTTCCATCTTTGCTGGTAGGCAAACTTTCAGCCTGGTGGTGTAGGGCTCTGATTACTCCAATTTTGTGCTCCAATGGGTGATTAGAATCAAAATGTAGATATTGATCTGTGTATGTTTTGGGTGGGTGGGTGGATGGGGGGGGGGGTTCTGCAAACTTCAGTGTTATGGCTTCTGTCTTTCTTAATATGTACTGCACAGTCCAGGAAGGCCAGACTATTTTCCTTAACATCTTCTTGGGTGAACTTAATGTATCTGTCCACAGAGTTGAGATGTTTGGTGAAGGCTTCCGATTCCCTTGTTCCTGTGAAGTCACATCATAAGAAACCATAGACTCATCTGGATCCAATTTTAGTTTCAAAACCTTGCTGACAAAGTCCTGTGAATTGTTGATGTGATGGATGGTGTTGCCAACCAGAAGGGCTAATAAGGTGGTTAGATGTTTTGCAATGTTGTAGGTAATGTCCAGATGACTGCAAGGAATATAATTCCTTCCATCCTCCACCATTCAAAATTGAAGAAGCTTCTTGGATGAGAAGCAAAACATCTTCAAGGAAAAACAAAGTCCAGTTGCCTTTTGAAAAAAAAACCTTTGCTTTTATCAACTAATACCCTGCATGTAATGAATGCAGGAAATATGGTGTTTTACTTTGGCCTGCACACCCCCTTAAAACTTTTCTATCCTCTATCATTTTTTTCATTGTTGCCTAGAATGTCTGTGTGCTGGTATGACTGCTTCAGATTTCGATGTGCCTAACCACTCTTTAATTTTTGAGTGTGAGTTTCACTTGGCCCACATGAGCAAAATGCACATAAATAACTCCCTCCCTTAAGTATCTTCAATTCCCACATCCAAACCTGCAGCACATATGTTTCCCTCATGGTCATTTTTGTTCTAGAGATACAGATTCAGTTTTTAGTAAGCCCAAGGCTGAAAGACCTGTTGTTAGATATAGTCAAGATTTATTCAACAACAACAACAATAATAATAGAAAACCAAAAAAGAAATGTGAATGTATGGTATTCCTGCAATTACATAACGATTAGAAAGATAGTTTATTTTCTTTTGAAGAACACACAGTGAGGAGAAAAGTATGAGGTCTTGCAGGTCTTGTAGGGACATGGGAGAAATAAAGAAGATGGCATGTTCAACCTCTCATATGCTTGTTGCTTAGGAATTTTACAAAGAATAATCTTCAGAAAAGCCACAAAGCTCAATTCACTTGATTAAAGATAAAACTACTTCAGCTTTCTGGATAGTTTCCTTTTTTGTTATAGTCTGCTCCAACTATCTGGTTTCCAAATGTCCTAAGAAGCAATCCCATGGATGTATTCATGTGCTTCTGAAACCTGAACTACAAATGTAGAAGTGGGAATTAAAACTTAATCTTCATTTGATCACTCACTTTACTCACATGCCATCTTACATCATTGTAATTCTTTTTCTTCATTAAAAAACTGTTGAAATTAATGGTGCAATAAATGGAAACAGGTATAAAGATGTCTAGTATCCTGAGATATGAGCTGTGATATTTTTCATTGATTGTTTTGACTGAATGAAATACATTAAATAAAGAACCAAGTAGCCCTTTTGCCCTTCACTGAAAAGGCCACGGTGGCCTCCCCATTTCAGAGCTGGCCAGGCTAACTGGAAGAATAAGAAATGGGCAGGGAGGCAGGACCTGTCACATTATTCATGAAGACAACACCCTTTTTAAACAGCCCATTGGAATTAATCTGCGTTGGCTATGCACTATTGACATTAAAACCAAGACAAATTCTAGTGGTTTCTGACTACAGTGAAAATATTTCACACAATTAACCCAGAGTCTTGAAATTATTAATTTCAAAGATGTGACTATAAGGAAATTAATTAGAGATTGTAAAATAAATAATTAGACCACAGACAAGTTAGAGGAGAGTATGAATAAGCATCATAATACCACACAGTTTATAATAACTAAAATGTGAAATATGTTTTTTATCAAGTGTACTAGCCAAATGCCTGTCATTCTGCTGATGGAGTGTGTATATCTCTGTGTTGTACGAAGTGAAGACTTAACATTTTGCAGAGACACCTAAGGGGTGCACTGTGTTTTCATTTCCCCTCTGCACAGGAAAAAAAATGCACACCTACCTGCACATAGCTACATGAGCTCATTCTTAACGAAGAAAAGTTTAGGAAATGAAGACATTTTATGTTTTTTTAATTATTAAATGCTCTTGTTAAAACAAAGAAACAAAAAACACCCCTTACTCTTGTTTTGAAAAATCTGCATTTTACTTTTGCTATTGGAAAAGAAAGGCTTTTTCTGAGTTTAATCTATACAACTTCAAATTATTCTAAGATGTTCATATTTCTGAACAAGAATTATTATCCTGTATGGGAACATGCTGCCATTGTCTCCTGTTGCTATAGTAGTTCATATCCCTGATTACATTGTTCTTCAATTATCCACATTATAATTGTCTTGTGCAGCAAAGCTATCTTAGAAGATCTTCCTACTAATACTTTCAGCGAGGATTACTGGTATAACCAAAGAAGATAGTTTGAGTACATTAAATTTCTTTATTTAATGCATGATTTAATACTGTAATTTCTTTTATGATACTAACCACCTGATGCTTGGTATTTCCATATACTGAATCCTTCCATAGTTAGAGCTGGACTAATAAGCTCCAGCAGTCATTGGAATTTTAACCATAAATCTCTATCGCTTCACATCTTACAATGAAGGGTACTCCATGAAAAGTCAAACTTTTAAAGCTTACATTACTAGATCTTACATATAAAAGCCAAATTTGATGCAATTCCATGGTGACAAGATGTCTCCATACTCTTGTAATTTATTTATTGATTAAATTGTGGAATTTCCCAAGTCATAGCAGTCGAGCTGATTTTGGTGCACTGCAAATGGATAGTAATATATATATTTGACAAAGCAAAAGCCAAGTCATTTTTCTTCCAAAAAGTATCCACTCCTTATATACTTTTCCTGCTCAGTTCCTGTGAGAAGTGCATTTTCCTATACTTCCACTGGTAAAATTATGAATCATCAAACCACTATTTTGTTAATTCATATTTAATTTTTTTTTCCATAGTAGCACTTATGCTTCATTTACTTGCCAATCATAATTACAACTATCAACTATATCACATTTTGCTTTTTTAAATTAAATAAAATGTTTGCCTTGGGATCTTGCCAAGAATGGGGTCACTTCCAAACTTGTAATAACATATCCTTAGCTGTTGTTTCTTAGTAACATGTGCAAATAGGAAAAAACACTTGGACTATTGGGGTTTAGCCTGGCCATATGTGATTGCAGTTCAAGAGCATGGGAAGAAAAATGCAGGTTCTTTTTTGTCCAGAATTCAGATCTGCTAATGAGGTTTTATATTCAAAGGTAGGTTGGAGGCATCCAGATATCTTTTGTAAAGATATACTTTCTCTGCATGAGGTCAATCAAGCATGTAACCAAATCCTTTTAACCCAGACGGCTTCTGACATTTTATCACTATTAGAAAAAAGTACTTTTATAAAAACAACAACAACATAGCAATAACCAACTATAAATGGAATAAACTCCATGGGCTTATTATATTGCTGGAAATTGTCTAGATTGTTAAGTGCCCCAAGTTGCTTCTTCTTTCATTATGATATCGCTAATTTATATTATTATTATTATTAAATTAGATTTATATCCCGCCCTTCTCCTTGCGGACTCAGGGCGGCTGACAATCGATTAAAAATACACAAATGACAATTACAGGATTAAAATTAATTAAAAAGAAATATTTAAGTATAGTCTAATTAAAATATAATTAAAACCCCCTCTAAAAATTACCCTAGGCCAGTCCTGCAAGCTGGAA
>NW_015386498.1:1030837-1048083 GCF_001527695.2 Protobothrops mucrosquamatus | reverse complement strand
CGGAGTCCAAACCCTCTCGGATCCGAGCGACTTTGTCATACAGATATTGTGCAAATTCCTCAGCCTTCCCCGCCAGGGGGTCCCCGCCCCCCCTCAATTGAAGGAGGGAGCGGGTCACCCTGAAGAGGGAGGCCGGGCGGTTATCTGATGACGCAATGAGGGTGGAGTAGTAATTAGACCTCGCCACCCTCATCACCACAAGGTAGGATCTAACATGCATCCTTACCTGTGTTCGGTCAGATTCGGTTCGGGTAACCCTCCAACTGCTCTCTAGGCGTCTTTTCCGGCGTTTCATCTCTCTCAGCCCCTCGGTAAACCAAGGGGCTAGTTGAGATCTACGCCGGGTCAGAGGCCGCAGCGGCACGACCCAGTCCAGTGCTGCGGCTGCGGCCACATCCCAGGCCGCAGCCTGATGTTCCGCCGAGTCGTGACCTAGCTCCTCGGGATATGGCCCAAGCTCCGTCAGAAACCTCTCCGGGTCCATCAGGAGCCTGGGACGGAACCATCTAGGCGGTTCCGTCTCCCTGCGGCGAGGGGAAGTGGTCCGGAAGTCCATCCTAAGGAGTGCGTGATCTGACCATGACAAAGGCTCTATAATTATCTCCCCCATTTCCAGATCATTCTGCCACTGGCCAGAGACAAAAATTAGATCCAGTGTATGTCCTTCCGTGTGAGTGGGTGCATGAACTAATTGGGTCAAGTCCATGGTCGTCATGGAGGCCAAGAACTCCCGAGCCACCGCTGACGTTTCGCCCGCCGACGGCAGGTTGAGATCCCCCATAACTACAAGTCTAGGGGTCTCAACTGCCACCCCGGCTATCACGTCAGCCAGCTCAGGCAGGGCCGTTGACACATAGCAGGGGGCCAGGTATATTATCAACAGGCCCCCTTGCCCCCACTTCACAAGGAGGGACTCTGCACCGTCTATCTGAGGCACAGTGGCCTCCCTTGGACACAGGCTCTCCCTTATAATGACCGCTACCCCCCCGCCCCTACCCCGGGCCCTCGGCTGATGGAATGCCTGGAAACCTGGTGGGCACAGATCAACAAGGGGAACTCCCCCCTCTATGCCCAACCAGGTCTCGGTGATACCTGCCAGGTCCGCTCCCCCCTCATGAATAAGTTCTTGGATGAGGGGGGCCTTATTCACCACGGACCTGGCGTTGCACAGCATCAATTTATATTGCATTCATATAGTGTAAATAACACTGTGTGTGTCTGGAAAGTGAAGCTTAAAGGGGATTATAGCAGCTTATTAATACTGTATTACTAGTACGATATTCCTTTTCTAAAATTTCCAGGTAATAGTTGCTAACCTGATGATTTTAAATTACATATTTTAAATCAACAAAGTAATTTACCTATGACATGTCAAGGAATTTTTTTAAAAAAAATAGTTTGATGGAATATATTGTAACTACATGAATATATCAATGAGTGTATATTGAAAATAATATCCTACCTACTGACTCTTCAAAAATATTTCAATTGATAACAAAATGAAGGAAGTACTGTATGTGATGTTTTTGAGTTGTGCAATATCAATACTTCGATCACTATTTATATCCTAGTGAGCACATGTGTTTACAACAGTTTGAAACCCCTGCATGTTTCCCTAAAGTATAAAAGGGTTCAGTTTTTAAATCCATATTTAATAAAAATGGAAATATTTTTATATAATTATGACTTTAAGATTACCTTTACTCAGTGAGATATTTACCTTCTGTGAGCTATATGTGGACAACAGATATGATTTATTTGTTTGTTTATTTGTTGCAACAAGAATCTAAAAAGGGGGGGGGATAGAAGACAATAACAATGCTGATAAAGATATGAGATTAAGAGTAACATTCACTATTTTATTATATATTGAAAAAATAAAAGGATAACTCAGTTAATTATATTCGTTTTGTTTTCAGGTTGACACGTTTTTTCACTATTTCTAGCTCATTTTGATCTGAAAAATTAGGTGAAAATAATGGAATTAAATTTAACAAGACAAATGAGATTTTTTTCATAAAAGAAATGCAATTTGTTGCATAGGAATAGGGTGGCTGTTATTTGGAAAGGAAGGAATAAATAAAAATATCCAGTCTATTTTCCACTAATCAGATACTATTAAATACCACCTCTTAAAATTATAGTGAGTATTATGCCTTAAATTGGTATGGTTTCAGAAGTATATAATCAGGAATTGAAAATGAAGTCTTACAAAGAGAAAAATAGATAATACATATAATTAGCCTTTAGAAGAGAATAGAAACAAAAGATATATTAGAATTCCTTGAAAACTAAAATGATATCACAGGAAAAAAAAATAAAAATTGCAATTAGAGTATAACTTCCCAGAAGTTGGGCAATTTTGAGTATGTTAAGAAGCTTCTAATATTTTCAGACAACATTATTCTTGGCCACAATTTGTTTATTTGCTTTGATCCTAATTATATTATCTAATACTACATATTTTTGTAATGCCAACACAGAATGTATAGTTCTTACTGCTTTGCAGCTCTTCAAAAATGATACCATTGCCTGTTATCTATAGAACAAATACAGTCTGGGATAAGATAATTTAAGGACTGAATTAAGGATGACCATATGTGGTGATTGGTTTGGGGTATGATTAGCTTAAGAGGACAGCTATTATGAATAATTGGCAAAATTACCAGTTCAAGGGCTGGAATAAATAATGAAAAAACTTTGGATGTGATAAAGTTTTGATATTCTTTCTGTTCATCACATATATGATAAACTTTTCAGAAGTTTCTAGCAGCCCTCAAAGCAAAGAATAACAACAATAACAACTCAGATACATAATCCTGTGCTGTCCTATCTAACTACAAAATTTAAGGTTTTGTTGCATTCTTCTATAAGGATACGTACTGTATATCATATTGTCAGTGATATAAACTACTTATAAACAAGCTGGTTTACTGATCACTGTTATGAGGCTTCGTGTAAGAATAATTAAGGGAAAGTAAAGGTTGCTTTGCTTTCCAGAGAATCTAGTGGGAATTCCCTTTCAGCAATGAAATTAAGTATTAGGTAATCTTGAGCAACTCTGTTCACTAAGTCTAGCTGAGTTACTGACTGCAAAAGAAATGTGAATCAAACTATATCATTATTACGCTCACAGACCAGTGTTGAAAGTAAAGTCTTCATCCTGGTTCATCCAAGCCGGGAATAAACAAGCAACATGGCGACTGCTTTGGAAGATGGTTACATTGAAGAGACAGAAAGATGGTTCTTGCAGGAAAGACCAGAGCACATGGGCAGTAGGTTTTTATACCCTCTCTAACCTTTTGTTTGGAATAGTTTGCTGTTCCTGTGGCATGAGCTTTGAGGATATTTCCTGTGTCACGTATTCTGACCTGAGTTTAGGTGTGCCTCTCTGGTATACTTGATGGTAATGGGTTAGTCCTATTATGTCCCATCTCAGGTGGGATATGCAGATTTTAGGTCTCTTTGTCTTCTTGAGTTTTCTGGCTCCAACTTTCTGATGGTTACATTTGCATTTGTATAGGGCTGGCTCCTGCTTGGGGCAAAGAGAGAGACTTGGGAGCTGGGTTGGTTTCTGCTTTTAAAAATCATTTTGAGGAAAAATATATTTTTCTGCCCTTTTAATATTTCCTTCACTGGGGGGGGGGCTCTGACTTCCCACAATTCCCCCCTTTGTGCCTTAAGTGTGAGAATGTATGACACACTTATTGGCACAAGATTAAAATTGATCTGGTCAGGGGGACTTGGTAAGCTTTAAACCAAAAAATAAGACATTAATGGAGGCAGCAGAAAAAGATCCCTTCAGTGGCTCCCAAAAGGGGAGCTTGCAACCCATAAAGTTCTAAAAGTCAGGGCAAAAATGTTGTTAGATGGAAAAGAAATTTATAGTGTCCAATATTCTGTGCCAATCAGTTTCAAATGTTGGATGTCACTTTTAGCTTCCAGTCAGGCTTGCACATTCCTCCCAAAATTCTTCACAGCCATGGTTTTCCTTAGTACATATCCACTGGCCCATTTTCAAGAGTTGTGTCGTGCCTTAGCTCTTAGTTCAGTGCATCCAGGTTAGTAATGTCCAATTAAGTTTAGCCAGTATGCCAGGCTATTAAATTTTTCTTAAATTGCACATAGTGAGCTCTAGGAATCCCAATCTGAGTCCACCAGTGCAAGATATTCAGGGCTGAGGTTTGGGGATCTCTTTCCTGCTACTTCCTCAGTCAGGGCATATGAATTGCAAATCACCTGAGGGGGCCTGGTTCCCTCCCCCTTGGAATTTGTTGGAAGTTGTTCCTACAAAGCTTTGGTGCAATAGAGCAAAATTCAGCCCGGGGAACTTTACTAAAGGTAGGTGGAGGGGATAGACTCAATGTGATTCTGAATGGTGTGAATGGTGTGTGTGTGTGCAACTAACTACTAATACAAACAGGCAATAGAAACATTCTGGGTAAATTTTCCCTCCCACCAGATATAAGTCCAAGGTGTTCAGTACTTGCTGTGCCAACTATTCCCAAATGCCATCTCTCCATTAATAAATTCAACTGGCTTGTTACAATACAAATGGGGCAGAAAGAAAACTTTACAATGAGTTTCCACCCTCCCCCCATAGTCTTTCTAGTTCTCTTTTCCTGAGGCTTCACATGGGGACCAGTGTCTCCAGGACTCCTTCCTTCTGCAGCTCTCACAGGCATCTGGGGGAATGGTAGGACTTGGGAATGGTTCTACTCAGGTTGCATGGTGGCTTTTTAGGGATGGCTGGATTCAAAACCCAATTCCATGGCTCAAATGGATGGAGGCAGCATCTGGGTCTGTGTGCAATGCTTCCAAAGGTTGTGTGTGTGTGTGGGGTCATCTATGCAGGGCTGAAAGACATGAGAATAAGATTCTTCCCCCCCTTTCTGGGTGGACTCTCCCAGGAGAGGCAGACAACAGGTATGGAGAACAAAGGACAAGAAAAGAATTGGGAGGGGGTAGCTTGCAGGCAGTTTGAAAAGGCATTAATACTGCAGTGGTCAAAGAAACAGATAGGCAGACAAAATAAGGACATCCCAGATGACAAAAGAAAGGCTGGATTCTGGTAAGAGAACATACATGAAATATTTCACTTCTGAACTTGAACATTTACAACATATTAAAGACAAGGCTTGCACCTTGAAGAAAAAAAAATGCTAGGCAGCTTGAGAATGCTGAAAGCTCCAAATAATTTTAAAAGCTTAATATTTTAAGGTATGCAATTTTCCAGAGGCAGGAGAATCTGCCTTTAACATTTATTCTAAAATAGACCACATTGTTTTAGAGATTGAGAAATGCTTATATGTTTCAGGAAAGCTTCATAGTAGTTTCACCAATAAGTGATAGGATAAGAAAAGTAACTTAAGAAAATTATTTCCCCACACAAGCAGACTTGAGCTGCAAAAGGCTCTTGTAGACAGACACACATTTTTTTTCCAGGAAAAGGATAGACAGATAATTAGAATTGACAACATTAGAATAGAAACACCAAAAGGTACACAACAATAAAATAATTTAACACTGGATTCCCCCTGGAACAAAAATTAACACCTTTTAGACAGAATTGAGAAGGAAATTAACCCAACAACAGACACTGACCAAAAAATCATAAATGACAAATATAAACTCACTAATCAGGAATGACAATTTTGGAAACCATGAAAGGCATGTTTGAGGACCATTCTGTCTAGCTAGCTGGGGATTCATGCTGAATGGTCATAATGTCTGTAGTTAATCCAATGAAACAATGTACAAAAGAAATGGTTGCATCCATCAAGGAAAGGGACTGAGTTATTTGGCAATAAACTCACAGATATTCTGGAGGAATATTTAAACTAAACAAGGGACAGTAAGTTAATTGATACAGAACATTCCTGTCCCCGGCAATAAAAAAATTACAGGGTTAGCAGTGCAAGTAACATAGATGTGTGTGGACAAGAATATCAACCTGGCTATCAAGCAAAATCAAGCTTTTAATAGCGATTGTCACACAAAGTGTGCTAACCAAACAGTGGTAAGAAAATAGGGGAACTCAGGCATCACATTGGTGTCAGTCATAAAGGAATCAAATGTCTATTACCAATGCACAGAGTATGAACAGTAAACAAGGTGAACTAAAAATTCAGGTAAATAAGGGCAGATATAATTGTCATTATGGAAACATGGTGGGATAAAACCCACAAATGGAACACTCAACTAGAGGGATTTCAATTGTTTAAAAGGAACAGACTAAATAAAAGAGGAGGCAGAGTTTCTCTCTATATAAGAAATAACTACATATCTACAGAAATGGGGCACAACAATGATGAAAACTGTCTTGAATGTATTTGGGTCAATATAAAAGGGGAAATAGATGAACTTTTTGTTAGTCAGCTAACTAAGGTACGTAGGAAGCACATGACAATAGAACACAGTCAAACTAGAGTCTTGGACTTTAAGAGAGTTAATTTCAATAAACTTAGAGAGGGCTTGGGAGGGATTCCATGGATGAGAATCCTCAAGGGGAAAACAAGAAGCTTGGAATTTTTTTTAAAAAAAATAACCCAGTCTAGCACAATACCAACAAAGAAGAAAAATAATAGCTCTCAAGAGAAACCAGCATGGCAGCATAAAGAACTCTCTGATAAATTGAAAGATAAAAGAGACAAGTATAAAAGTGGAAAGAGGGGCACATAACTAAAGCAGAATATTAGCAAATGGTTTGAGCCTGCAAAGATGAGGTGAGGAAAGCTAAGGCTCAAAATGAAGTAAGGCTTGTGACCAAAGTCACAAAGAATAAAAAAGCAAACAGTCCAACTTATCAAAAACAGTACCATAAAAATAGATTAGAAACACAAGTTAAGATAGGCAAGAAAATGGTAAGTGAGCACCTATCCACCCTAGACAAGTTCAAATCACCAGGACCAGATGGGTTACACCCCAAGGTTCTCAAGAAACTGGCAGATGTGATTTCAGAACCACTGAACTATATTTTTCAAAGATCCTGGAGCACTGGGGAACTACCAGAGGACTGGAAAAAAGCTGATGTAGTTCCCCTCTTCAAAAAAAGAAAAAAGAATAGACCAGAAAACTACTGACCCATCAGCCTGACCTCAATACCTGGGAAGATTCTGGAAAAGATAATCAGCGATAATCAACATGGGTTTGTTAAAAATAGATAATACTAGACACATCTTACTGCATTCTTTGACCCAGTTACAAAATTAGTGGACTAGAGGAATGCTGTGGATATAATTTTCTTGGACTTCAGTAAGGCATTTGATAAAGTTCGTATAGGGTTTCCTGCCTGAGCAGGGGGTTGGACTAGATGGCCTCCAAGGTCCCTTCCAACTTTATTATATATTATTAAATGCAAGAGTGAAATCTTTCTAGCAGATGAACTTAAAACATTCCCTCCTGCTAACTTTGGGCTGTTCTTAAGAGTACACAGAGAGAAAGAGAAAAAGAAAAAACAAACAAACAAACACATTTTTATTCATTCTGTTTGTTGGCCAGACAAACAGAGTGAGGTATTTCCTTTTTTGTGGCTTATTTTAAGCAAAATTTCTAGCAGAATTTTAAAATTCTTTTCTCTTTGGGTTTGAAACAGTTAACAGTCACATTTACCTCACACACACAAAGACTTTGACAAACATATACAAAAAGACAAGGCAAACAGAAAAGGAAACAGAAGTCTTAGTTTTACACATTCTAGTCATTCCCAGCATAAATTTCAGATAACTCAAGTTAGGGAAGGCACACATTTTAAACATACCACGTGGTTGCATATAGAAGAGAGATAGAGAGAGAGAGTCACTATTTCTCATTTTCCCTTTAAGTACCTTTATTTAGCCAAATTGGTTTCCCAGCAAAGCCCTAGCAAAGCCCATTTTCCACAAATTTGTCTTGCTCGCTTTTTTTTCTTACCATTCAGGATAGGCACTCAGCCTCTCATCCCACACCTCGAGCACATCTCCAATAAGTGTCCTAATTCTAACCCTCGAACTGCAGCTACCCATGTTCCCCTTCCGATGTGGGGTCCAAACTGGCTCAGTCGGGTTTTTCTTCCAGCAGCACTTCCCAGCCGCTTTTAGCGACAACAGTCCTGCCGCCCCGCTTCAATTTTTGGGCACTAAAAAATTGCCCAGGAAGACTCCGTTTTCCTACACGGAGTAAGGGCCTTCCAGTTTAGGGAAAATCCATCGCTTTGCAGACCTCAAAAATACATTGTCTGAGGAGGACCTGCCGTACAGATACCCGGCCTCCATGTACACACCTGCCTGTCAGTTTTCAGACTTAAGAGAAGTCTGGGAGGACCTGTGCTTTGTGCACTTGAGTATGGGCCCCTCCTATAGGTGAGCTTTGCTTACAGGGCCTTACCAGCTGGTTGCCCAAATCCAATTCTCTCATTCACTCATTCCATTCCATTTTCACACAGCCTCTCCCTTTTTCCTAACAAAAGGTCCTACACTCTGGCCAAACCCCCATGCTTTCCAGGTTCTGCCAATTAAACAGATCCTTTCTGCGGCTAGGAAAGACCAGAAGGAGCAAAATCCAACTGTGATTGAGAAAAAAGGATCTTCTCACTCACACATACAGAAACACACACATTCCCTTTGTTCCCCTGGGCTTTAAACTTAAAATTTAGAGGTACTCACCTTCACCTTCTTTCCAAAGCAGTCCTTGAGCTCAAACACAAAAACTCCCTTTACTACCCTGGCTCCACATGGGCAAGGCCTGGGAAACCCATCTACAGACACAAGGGCCTGCTGCCGGCAAGATGGGGCTTACCAGTCTCAGTCCATTGGAGAGGTTAGCTTGGAGTCCCATCTGGGTCACCAAATTGTTGAAAGTAAAGTCTTCATCCTGGTTCATCCAAGCCGGGAATAAACAAGCAACATGGCGACTGCTTTGGAAGATGGTTACAGTTTATTGAAGAGGCAGAAAGGTGGTTCTTGCAGGAAAGACCAGAGGAAAAAAGGACCTGAGCACATGGGCAGTAGGTTTTTATACCCTCTCTAGCCTTTTGTTTGGAATAGTTTCCTGTTCCTGTGGCATGAACTTTGAGGATATTTCCTGTGTCACGTATTCTGACCTGAATTTAGGTGTGCCTCTCTGGTATACTTGATGGTAATGGGTTGTCCTATTATGTCCCATCTCAGGTGGGATATGCAGATTTTAGGTCTCTTTGTCTTCTTGAGTTTTCTGGCTCCAACTTTCTGATGGTTACATTTGCATTTGTATAGGGCTGACTCTTGCTTGGGGCAAAGAGAGGGACTTGGGGGCTGGGTTGGTTTTTGCTTTTAAAAATCCTTTTGAGGAAAAATATATTTTTCTGTCCTTTTAATATTTCCTTCTCTGGGGGGCTCCGACTTCCCACACCAGCATAAGGAAAATGAGTAAAGTCAATCAAAAGCATAGAACAGGGCTTTTCAACCTTTTCACTGACTGTACCACTTTTAGGCTATGGCAATATTCAAGTACCACCTAGCAAGGTGTCAAAAACTTGATGACCAAAAAAACCACCAAAAAACCCTGTTCAAAGTCACAATTGCACTGAAATGACTTATGACCATTTTTCACACTTATGGCCATTGCAGCATGCCCAGGGTCATGTGATTTATATTTGGATGCTTGGCAACTGATTCACATTTATGATGATTACAGTGTTCCAGGGTCATATGATCCCTTTTTTCAACCTTTTGACAAGCAAAATCAATGGCAGGGCTGCTAGTGGCCAAGTGCTAAGGCAGGACTTCCTTCCTTCCCTCCCTCTCTCCCTCCCTCCTTCCCTCCCTCCTTCCCTGCCTCCCTCTTTCTCATGCCCACCTCCTTCTGAAGGAAGAATTTGAAAACTCCCCCCATATTTTCCTTCTTCCATATATTCACCAAACAAGGAAAAGCCTCCAGAGACAGAAAAGTGAAGCTGCTGAGGGAACTAGCTTAAAAAGGCACATTCCCCTTTAAGAATTAGCTACTGGCTAGAAAGGAAAGTTAACGAGTGCAGCTGGCACTTAAGGAAGAAAAAAAAATGTAGTAAGTACAGACTGCCGGCTAAGGCAGCCTCCCCAAATGGCTCCATTCATAAGTAAAGGAATGCTACAGGCAAAATCCATTCAGGAGAAAAATACTTCAAAATCCCTTGCAGCAAAACTTACAGCTAATAATAGCAGAACAATAGAAGCTAACAGGAGACATCAGCCATAAGCCAAATAGAAATTGCCAAACACTCCTTAAGAACACAAAGCCCACATTGCACAAATCCCAGAACTTCAAAGTCACAAAAGCACATAAGAATCATTCCATTCTCCATCTTCCTCCCTCCCTTTGTGTCTTACCTCCAGCTGATGCAGTGGCGTAGCGTGGGTTGTCAGCACCCGGGGCAAGGCAAGTGTCAAGCTCCGCGGGGCTTGCCATTCGCTGGGGGGGGAGTCGCGAATCCCGCAGCAGCTGAATGATGCCACGACTGCCCAACAGCAGCACGCCGCCGCAGCTGCCCAGCGCTCCACCGGCATAGCTCCGGCCGGCAGGTACAATCCACCCCCCTCCCCGCTGTTCCCCGAGCTACCGCCTACCGCGCTCGGGTCACAAGGGCCTCAGCCGGCATCGCCCAGCGCGGGGGCAAGGCGGGGGCCTTGCAGAGCCCTGCCGCTTGCCGCGGCCTCACCGAGAAGCCAGAAGTCAGCAAAAGGAAGCCGCGGAGGGCCAGGACAGACCGCGGACGTCGGGGGAGGGGCCAGCAGAGACTGCCGCGAGCAACGGCCAGGCGAGCCATCAGCCCGTGGCCATTCGGCCGGCCCGCCCAGCCGACAACGCCGGGAGGATGCAGGGGCCGAGACGAGACTTCCACAGCGTGAACGGAGCTGCAACCTCGGACGGACTGACCAAGATGGGGATGGCGTGTGACGCCGACGGACGGAGAGTGTCAGTAAGTCAGGGTACCCGCAACCGGAGGTGCTGACTTACTGACACTCTCCGTCCGTCGGCGTCCCGAGGAGACAAAGACGACAGGAACGCAGGAACGTGGTGAAAGCAAGGTGACTTTAATCCCCGGCCAAAACAAAGTCAGCACTGGGAGTGGTTTGCTCCCAGTGCTGTATATAGAGGTACCACACCCCTTCACCCAGCCCCCAGCAGCAAGCCAACATCCGCCTGGAGCTCGTAAAAGGCCCCGTAGTCCGGCCCCACCCCTTCCTGGACACAGTCACGCAGGGTTCGTTGTCCCATCGGCCGCTTGGCGGCTGCAACACGCCATCCCCATCTTGGTCAGTCCGTCCGGGGTTGCAGCTCCGTTCACGCTGTGGAAGTCTCGTCTCGGCCCCTGCATCCTCCCGGCGTTGTCGGCTGGGTGGGCCGGCTGAATGGCCACGGGCCGACGGCTCGCCTGGCCGTTGCTCGCGGCAGTCTCTGCTGGCCCCTCCCCCGACATCCGCGGTCTGTCCTGGCCCTCCGCGGCTTCCTTTTGCTGACTTCCGGCTTCTCGGTGAGGCCGCGGCAAGCGGCAGGGCTCTGCAAGGCCCCCGCCTTGCCCCCGCGCTGGGCAATGCCGGCTGAGGCCCTTGTGACCCGAGCGCGGTAGGCGGTAGCTCGGGGAACTGCGGGGAGGGGGGTGGGTCGTACCTGCTGGCCGGAGCTATGCCGGTGGAGCGCTGGGCGGCTGCGGCGGCGTGCTGCTGTTGGGCGGTCATGGCATTATTCAGCTGCTGCGGGATTCGCGACTCCCCCCCCAGCGAATGGCAAGCCCCGCGGAGCTTGACATGCAGCCCCCTCTACCATGGCTCCTCCTGGAAGAGAAAGGGACTTGGATGAGGTTACGCCCATACCTGTGATGGCCCCTGGCCTCCCTGGGTATTTATGGTGGAATGCCCGCACCAGTCGGGGGGCATGGACGTCCCCTTCCCCAACCCACGAGGCATCGGAGAGGGGATACCCCTTCCAACGGATGAGGTACTGCACTCTCCCGTGGTGAGTTCGGGAGTTGAGTACCTCCTGCACCTCGTACTGTGACCCGATGACCGGTCCCGGCGCTGACTGCGACGGGGCCTTAGGAGCTAGCTTCAGAAGGCTTGCGTGGAATACGGGATGTACCTTCCCCAACAAGGGGGGCAGTCTCAGTCGTACGGTCACCGGGTTAAGTACTTGTGTTATTTGGAATGGCCCTATGTATTTGGGCCCTAGTTTCTTGCAGGGTACCCGCAACCGGAGGTATTTTGTTGACAGGTATACCCAGTCCCCTACCTGAAAGGGTCTATGTTCCCCCCTCCTTTTATCGGCCTGTGCTTTAACCACTGCCTCGGCTTGCCTTAGGGCATCCTTCACCTTTCCCCACAATTCCGTTACCCGTGCGACCCAGGTTTGTGGGGAGTGGGGAGTGACTGTCCCCTGGGGCCATTCGGGGATGGGCGGCGACCCGGCGGCTCGGATCAGATTCGCACAGGCAGGGGCAGAGAGCTGCGAGTGCGAGCGTGCCCCCCCAGATGTTGCGCCCGGTGCGGCCGGCCCCCCCTGCACCCCCCACACTACGCCTCTGAGCTGATGCTACCTTTCTTCATTCCTCCTGGAGGGAAACTCCTCCCCTGCTGCATTTCTTGCCTGTTTGTTGCTGCCAGCACAGGTGGCTGCCACAGAAGTTGTAGATCAGCTCATGGCCGGACTGCTTGAACTCCTCTCCTCTCCCCCCCACCCTCCTCCTTCGGTGCAGCTAGAGCTGACTCCATATCCTCCCGAGGCTGCTTCTTTTTTTCCCCTCTCCCACCCAAACTGCCTCCTTTTATAGCCTCTCCTCTCTCCACCCCCCTCCTCCTCCTTTCTCATGGGGGAGGGTGAGCCAGAAGTGAGCCTGGGGTGAGGCTCAGCCTCAGCCACTCTGCAGCTCCAGGGGACTCTCTCACAGTAAGTCCTTGCCCATGCTGGCTTTTTCCCTCCCCCACTACACTTGGCTAGCAGGGCTGTGTACCACCTGCCACTCATTAATGTACCACAAGTGGTACGCGTACCAACGGTTGAAAAGCCCTGCTTTAAAGGGTCCCTAAGCAAACTCCACCCCACAATTCATCTGGATGGTTCAGATCGGCCAATCCCCAGGTGGTTAGTCCATCATGGGAAAGGGAAGATAGCATCAGTCCATCTCCGTTTGTAGTACGATGTTTCACAGCTCTTTACACCTCCTTTTGGGACCAGAGAAATAAGCCAGGTTCCGTATGTTTATACTTCTCCCCCCCCTTCCTAACTGCCCGGTTAGGGAGAAGAAAGTTCAAAGAGATGCATAGTGCAGGAGGCAATTTGTTACATTGTAATGGCCAGCAGATCCAGTGGCAATAAACAAAAAGTTACCTTGTAGCGAATAGAGGAAGTGAAAGTCATAACCATGCAGGCATATCCCCCCTCCCCCTTGGGAGTATAGCAGAATCCAGGGGAAGGTCAGATTTGGTTTTAGATTAGAGGAGAAAGAAATGAAATATAAATGGATTCTGGCACCTACTTTTGGGGGGCAGATTTCAGAGGTGGTTTGCCATTACTTTCTGCCAAGAACTAAGAGAGAGTGACTGGCCCAAAATCACCCATCTACCTTTGTGCCTAAGATTGGACTAGAATTTGCAGTCTCCTGGTTTCTAGCTTGTTTCTTTAACCACTGTACCAAACTGCTTCTCATATAAATAATTCAAACCTTAAAATAGAATAAGGAGCATAAGAAATTGCAACAAAAATCCAATAATTATTAATGGCCATAATATTTTCCTGTTTGTCATCACATCAAGGAAAACCCCTTAACCCTAGTTAATTCTAATCACTAGCTGTAAAGAAGGATCCCACCATATAAAAGCCTTTCCAGAACACCAATGACTTTCCTAACTACCATCAGATTTTAATTAAAATTTGTTTCTGGTGTAAATTATAATACATGTTTTATTGTTAAAATAGAAAGCAAACAACCACTTTTGATATGATTACAAAAACCCCCCCATTAAAAATAGATCTGGATTGCAAAATTCTGGATGACAGAGGTGAACAAAAAAAAGAAAGAAAGAAAGAAAAAAGAGACTGTATTTTTGCAGTTTCAATCTAATGATCCGAATTTAAAATGTTGCAATTCTGTATGTGCTTACTTGGCAGTAAGATCCGGTCTTAACCTTATAATACTTTTTTTTAACAGACATGTCTGTTGGAAATTGATCAAAATGAATTGGCACTTAGGACACAAGGACATGGACATATTAAAAAATTATGCTATACAAAAGCTTTAGAATTTGTATGGATATGACATATACATTTCTGTTTTCAGAGAAGTCATTAAAGAGGGAAAAATAGGGGTGAGGTCTGTCTGTTTTAAAAGCATTTATTTCTGTTTTGTCTTACCATTGTTACAAAGATAATAACTTCCAGATGTTTATTTTGCTCTCAAAAATGCTTTTTCAGAAAAGTCTATTACAAGTTTAGCTCACCATTTCTCTTGTTTAAAAGGCAAACATATTTTATTTCATATCACTTCATCATTTTCATATGCCTAAAGATGGATGCATGCATACACACACACACATACACACACATGCACACAATAACAAAATTACAGATTCTTAGATACATTAGTTTCTGATTAATATGTAAATAAATGTTTTTAGCATTAAATACATATATACACATCACACTATTCCTTTTCAAAGGAAGCACTGTTATGTAAAGCATGGAAAGATGGTAAAAAATAGTCAGCCAAAATGTATAAAAAGGAAAAAAAAAATCATCTCCTTGTTTCATGTCTGCTTTCCATTCCTAAATCAGAAACGAAATGACCACTAAGCAAATGAGTGAGGGAAAGAAAGAGAAAGAGGCAATGTTCCAGGTGCACAATATTTGATCATAAACATTTGCAGAAAATAAATGTTTTATTACTGTCAAATATTGTATCTTCACATCTATCTATTCTTGAATATTACTTTTGGTTTTTTAGCCAAACTCTTTTATTTATATCAATACTGTGATTCATAAACTGCTTTTGATCTTGAAACTTCTGCCCTCTGTCTTTTTCAGACTTTTGTCACCTTCGTCCAACCATGACTTTCTTGGTTTTCTCTTCCTTTTTTTCTTTAGTTTGCTGTTTGAGCTTCATTCATTCATTCTCTCTATAAGACCAAATGACCTCCGTGTATTTTTTTTTCCCCATAGTGGTTAGTTGCTTTTGTGTTTGGTGCATTTGCATTCATTTTTTTACTTTATCTCTTCTTCTTTAATTGAATTCTCAACTGCAGATAGTCCTTGAGTTATGACCCTAATGGGGCCTGCCTATTATGGTCAGGAAGGTGTTTGAATTCAGGGGTCATTAAGTGAAATATGAGATGCCTCAAGAGTGGGGGAGACCCTCATGCAGCCACAAGCCTATTTGCCTCTAGCCTCCCTAAGCTTCCCCCACCCCCTGAGATGCCTCATGCTCCACTTTCTGACTCTTGGAATCCCCACACCCCCATCACTGATAGCTCACTTACCTTTCAAAGATCTCCAGAACTCAGATGGTTGGTGTATGGAAGGAGGACAGGCTGCTCCATTGCTGGGCCACATGGCAGAATTCCACAAGCAGCTATCTTTTTCTGAGACACTGCTGAAGCTCTTGGTTTTCCTTTCCTTGTTGACTGTAGCCTTTTCTCCCGCAACATTAGCATTGGATCATAACTAACACTGGAGGAGGGAAAGCTACCACTAGCAAGAAGTCCTTGTGGTTTTCTTTCCCCACCTAGTTGCTAGCCTTCTCTTCCCCAGCATTAGATGCCAAACACTAATATGCTGCCTCTGGACAAGGGAATGTTAGGGCTAGGAGGAAAGGAAAACCACAAGGATGTCTCTTTGTTTGTTGCTAGCCCAGCATTAGCATATGGCTACTAATGCTGGGAAGGGAAACAATTAGCATGGGGAAACTCTCTTGGCTTTCTTTTCCTCACTGACAAGGATGTGCCATCACATGACTGGCAGCATCTTATCCTTTATTAAACAATAATTTCTCATCTTTAGAATTCAGCCATTCATTTTTCCTTAGACATGTATTTAAGATTCACATAAAAGCCTTCATTACCCACCTACAAATGAAGCAGCCCAACTGGACACTACCAACATGTCATACCACACTCCTCCAAATCCTGGCATTTAAGCTACAGGATCCTAAAAAGCAAATCTCTGACAGGGTTATATTGACACTGTCCAATCAGCTTTTAGTGATGTATGCCAATTCTGCTCATTCATCAACCACTATGTTGTGAATGCATTTTCTCCAGACTAGACCCAACAATGTTGTATATGAAATGTATTCCAATAGATCCAACATCTACAGGTCTATGTAGCAGACAAAGAGAATTAGTGATATGGCCTACAGGCACTCAGGCCAACACTGATTAAAACTGGGGACCTGCATTGAATCGGTGGTTCCCTTTTTGAAAGTTCCACTTCCACTAGGTCCCTAAAGGATTAATCATACTGTACCAATGCAATATTCCCTGACAATGCTATTTAGTTTGGCAATTAGCTGATTCTCATGGTGTTGTGTTCTTTTGTATTCCCCCCCCTTAATCCCCTATGTGCATCCTGATCACCCATTAAGGGTGATTGCCCTTCTCCATCTGCATACAGTTTCATGCCCGTTGCTGGTTGGCTAACTAGCAATGGGGTCTTACCAGCCAATGGAATTTTGTGATTACAAGCCAGGGGAATCCCATAAAAGAGGGCTCCCCTGGCCCAGATGCCAGTCCAGATTTACTTGATGCCTTGCCAATAAACCGAGAGCTGACTGTCACTCGACTCGTGTCTTACTGCCTGCGCGATCTAACACTGGCGATGAGGGTGGGGTCCCAGTAAGACTGCACGACAAGGGCAACCTCGTGGCAAGCAACCTACTTCGAAGCAAGAGCTCCTCCACGCAGCCTTCCGAAGAAAGGAACTATCCGTGACTCCAAGATGGCTTCCACCTCAAAATTCTCGTCTTCCCTACCGGCATTCAACCCAGAAACAAATGACTAGGCCGCATACGTGGGAAGATTCGAGCTACACCTGGCCGGGAATGGGCAACAAGGCATTCCCGGGGATTAGAAGAAGGCCTTATTCCTTGCGAACTGCGGGGACGAGGTCTACCACATGGCCCGCTCCTTGGTCGCTCCAGCCAGCATCGAGGACACCCCTTGGGCAGATATCCAACGTCTGCTGGCTGGTCAGTACGGGATCTCCGAAGGGTTCCTAGTCGCAAGGAACCGCTTCTACAACCGACGACAACGGGCGGGCGAACCCAT
>NW_015386498.1:1027886-1028966 GCF_001527695.2 Protobothrops mucrosquamatus | reverse complement strand
CACCCGGCCACATCGCCGACCCAGCACCGTTTGCCACCATGCTCCTGGTGGACGTCGACTCCTCCAGCCCGGTCACCTCGAGAGACGTCGCAGAGCACACCAAGAAAGACAAACTGTTGGGAAGGGTTTTGAACTGGGTGTTGAGGGGGTGGCCGCAGGAGGTGGAAGGAGAGGACTCCAAGCCGTTCTTCGCCAAAAGCACAGAACTCTCTGTGTGTAAGGGTTGTGTACTATGGGGGGAAAGAGTCATGATCCCATAAGCCCTACGGAAAAAGGTGATTAATACCTTACACATGGGGCACCTGGGGATCGTGCGTATGAAAGCGCTGGCTCGGAGCTATTTGTGGTGGCCACAGCTGGACAAGGACATACAGGAGTGGGTAGCCACCTGTGAGCCTTGACAGGAATCCTGCTCAGCCCCACCGAAAGCAACCCCATTGGAGTGGGAGATCCCACAAGCACCGTGGTCCCGTCTCCACGTTGACTTTGCTGGCCCCGTGGAGGGCCGATCTTATTTAATAACGGTGGATGCCTACTCGAAGTGGTTGGAGGTGATCCCCATGCCGTCCACCACAACAAGTGCTACCATCAAGTCCCTGGACGGACTGTTTGCGACCCACGGATTACCAGACGTCCTGGTGTCCGATAACGGGCCGCAACTAACCGCGAAGGACATGGAAGAGTTCCTGGCAAACTTGGGCATCCGTCACACGCTGATCGCGCCCTACAGCCCTCAGAGCAACGGACGGGCGGAACGGATGGTGAGGCTCACCAAGGAAGCGCGCACCAGAATGGGGGCCAGCGCACGGCGAGAAACGCTCGAACAGTTCCTCCTGGAGCAGCACAACACACCCTGCGCCGCCACCGGCCGGAGCCCAGAGGAGATGTTGATGGGTCGCCGACTGAGGTCACCCCTGGATCGCCTCCATCCCAGCTACCAAACGGACACGCCACCGGAATCCAGAAAGGTAACTCGGGGTTTTACGGAGGGGGATTTAGTGTATGCCCTTAATCATGCGGGGGAGCCAAAGTGGGTGAAAGCGACCATCATCTCTATCGCCGGGCCCAGATCCTACGAAG
>NW_015386498.1:1018519-1027586 GCF_001527695.2 Protobothrops mucrosquamatus | reverse complement strand
TCATGCCCGTTGCTGGTTGGCTAACTAGCAACGGGGTCTTACCAGCCAATGGAATTGTGTGATTACAAGCCAGGGGAATCCCATAAAAGAGGGCTCCCCTGGCCCAGATGCCAGTCCGGATTTACTTGATGCCTTGCCAATAAACCGAGAGCTGACTGTCACTCGACTCGTGTCTTACTGCCTGCGCGATCTAACACACAAAGAAAAGCAGAGCCCAATTTTATCCCAGGCATTGTGATACTATTCTTTGCTGACTGTATCTACTATTTGAAAGTTAGCTGACTATCTCTCTCCATGGGATCAATATTGAAGACATATTGAAATTACTAGTGACATATAATATGAAACCACTCTCATATGAACACTCAATTCTCAAAAGAAAAAAAAAGGCTTTGAATAGGGTTGTTTTAGAAATAGCCTGTAGTCTTTGTATACATAAGTCAGGAAAGCTTTCAGAGGCTACTCTAGTGCTAAGGTTCAAATCAAGAGCAAAAGTACTAGATAAAATGTTCAACATGCTTACTTGAAAGGTTTTTTTCCATCCCCAGAGTGCATTTTTAGTTTTAAAAAAATGGTTAATACAACAGTGAATAAATAATTTAAATAAATCTGCAGAGCCTTTAGTTGTGGGATTCACTGATTATGGATCTCACTTTGTGCCACAAGCAGAATCCTGTGAAGCAGTTCACAATATGAACAAAGAGGATATACCATTTCCTTGTCATTCCTTATCCTCCTTTTGTCATAAAATATGTAGAAAGAAATGATGGCTAACAACCAAGTGCTTAAGACCCAGTGTATTATCATGATACTACTATAGCAGTGCCAGCAGGACTGGTTGTTGAGTTTTCTTGTTAGGATTTAATAAGACAAAGATGTTTGGGGAGGAAAAGTGTAACTATGTAACATGCCTATTAGCACATTCATCACACAGCTCCAGGAAAATTCTCAGATTTCAAGACAATAGTAGCCAGCTTGGAACAAATGTCCTACAAAGCAGAGAGTCTTGTTCCGTTGTATTTGCCATTGTTACAATAGAAGAGTGCTGTAAAGAATGCCTCATCTCCCCCTCAAGGAACCTTCCAGATCAAAGCATATAAAGTTGTTAGGTGGCTGATTTTATATTGCCTGGATTTATACATGAGAGAAACATGGATTGTTCTAGTTTAGTTCAATATGCATGGAAAACTTTGAATTTGAAAATGATGATGAATGAGTTCATCAGCGGGAGACAAGACCTTGCTGGCTAACATCTTATTTGTTGTTTTTGAGGAGAGTTCCTTTTTTAAAAAGTGAAAAGTCCATAAGTTCAACAGAAGGTTAACAAGTTTATTTTGCTTCGTTTCTTTCCTCCCTCGCTCCATCTCCCCCTTTCTCTCTTTCATCCCAAAAATTAGTACTATCAGATTGCATTATTTTGCCATTAAATTTCAGCTGTGCTAAGCTCAGAACATCATATATATGGGGCCAAAACATTGGGATTATTATTCTAGTGTTAGGAAGGAAAAGTGCCAGTATCTCCTCAAATATTCTTACAATGGCATATTTAATTGATCTCTAATACATTGGATTGTTCAAGAACTCATAGAGCAACAAAGAGGTAGATTTATTGAATCATTTCACTGTGGCCACTTTGTAGTTATCTATTTATTTATCTAATTTTTTATTTCTGCAGTCCAGATCTGATAATGTTAGTCTATGTGAATCTTAAACACATATCTTAAATCCAAATTCTGTGTCCCACAGTGATGAGACATGGGTCTCAAGAATGCTTTTTTGACATCTTGATGCCTATGAAACCTTAGTAGCCATTTTTAATGTATCTATTTTCCTCACAATACTGTCTTGTGATCACACCAATAATTTTACTTATTCTATACTCAATAGCACTACTTTCCTTGCAATACTTGCAATAAGTGAAAAAAATGTAGTGTTATACACAGTCTGATTGCTAAACAAATTATTTACTTGAACCATATGAAACCTACAGAAAGATTCATGAATAAACATCATGACTATTCTATCCTTGGATAGTATATATATATGTGCAAATGTGCTTGTACAAGCCACCCACATCTAGGACTGAATGCAATTTAAATTGTAGAGATCTCTTTGAGTTGAAAGCTGGAAAAATTGCTTCCAATCATGCGATAACGATAATAATAATAATAATAATAATAATAATAATAATAATAACAATAACAATAATAATAATAATAATAATAACAACAACAACAACAACAACAACAACAACAACAACAACAATAATAATAATAATAATAATAATAATAATAATAATAATAATAATAATAATAATAATAATAATAATATAAAGTTTATATCAATGGAAGAAATACTATCAAGGCAATTAATATGTGGTAATTCTAGTCATTAGTTACACTATAGGAATAGATTCAAGCAGAATTAAAAGCCCTGGATAGGAAGACCACAAAAATAATGACAATCCATACAGTGATGATGATAAACTCTATTTACCAAGAAAAAAGATAGGTGGATTGTTGCATTAGATGGTTGATGAAGAAAAAAGGACAGTGAAGAAGATTCACCGAAGCTAATACATCATGAAGGTTTACTGGAGAAACCAAACTGACCTACAAAAAAAACCAAACGAAGAACAGAAAAGGCACATGGGAAGGCAAAGTATTATATGAGCAGCACAATTATTAAGGATTAAGTCTTAATCTCCTTACTGAGACTCACTTTTGAACAAATTTATATAAACTATGTATAAATTACAAGTGGTACATATTACAGATGACAGTTAAAACATAAATAGAGAATCAGACATTACCTACCAACTTTTACATTTGAATTGTGAAACTGCGAAGGAGGAAAGAAGTTTTTCAACAATGTAAAATTTTAAAATGATGTCTCATATTTTCTATTATTACAAATCTAAAATAAGAAATGGCAGAGTTCCTCCCAGTAGGTTCTAATATGCTGATGGTTTTAAGTAAAAATCTGAGATCCATTCACCAGAATCAAATGCATCTTTATTATGAAGATGCAATGCAATTTACATGAGATGCAGTTGATGGGATGCAATTCCCAGCTTTCATAGAATACATTTTAAATATATGTATTTCCATAACAACAGTTAAATTCACATATCAGTGGTGGCTATTGCTTTAACCCCAGATAAAAAGTTTGCTTCACTAACTCACACTGATTTCAATATAAAAAAAATTACATGCAATGGAAAATGAACTTTGCTTGGATCACAGGCTCGTTCTATTTTATCCAGTAGATGGCGCTCAAACATTGAATTAGCTATTCTACTAATCAATATTTATATTAAATTGTCAGTTTTGGATAAATATACAAGTTAACTCATGGTGGAAATTAACTATCCTTCACCAGACATCAATAGTAAAAAATGGAGCTGAATGAATGTTATTCTAAACACCTCTTATATTTTTCTTCAAGCATCACATTCTAGGAAAATTTTTAGAGTGCATTTGGAAATGAGCAGAAAAAGTTGGAGGTGTCCATTCTTCCCAATAGAAAACTGTCACAATAAGTAATGGTTCTGACTTTGAAATCTTTCTTTTGAAAGAGCATAAATTAGGGACTCACCAAGCCAAAACCATACATATAAACTGTGTACTAAGAAGCAATTTCTATTAAATTATGCCAGATTTATTTCCAATGAAATATATGCTAGATTGTAGCCTTAAATATTAAAATTTAAGGTGCCATATACCAGAGGTCTCTAACCTTTCTGGTCTCATGGACCAGAGGGAAGGAGAGCAGCTTCAAAATTGGTGCTTGCGCATATGAGCACCTATGGGGCCACGCACACTGGCACAGCCCTAGCAGCCCCGTTTGCGCATACGGCATGTGCTGGCACCATGCACATACATGAATGGCTATGCACTCCCAGGGCATCTGGCTGTGCAAACCACCTGGGCTACTGGCACATGTGCAAATGGGCTACGGACACCTGCCCCATGCTAGCGTCCCTGTTCGTGCCCGCATGCATGCACATATGGGACCATGGGTGCTAGGACAAGTGGGGGGGAATGGACATCCATGCATGAGTGCACCAGCCAGCCATTTCTGTGGCCTGCTGGCCAAGAGCTCACAGCCCAGTCTCAGGTTGGGGCCCCTGCCATATAACACAGAGAAAGGAGAATTTATTATTACCACAGATTTTCTCAATTATGTTAGCATACATATTTTTTAATGATATCTTTTCCAAACTGTTGTTTGGAATTAAAAGTATTGGGCCCAAAATTATGTGTAAAATATACAATTGACCTAATTAGTAGTAATCAGCCCAATGAAACATAGATTTTCAGGTAGGTCTATCTCTACTATAGAACATACTGTAAAGATCCCCTGTAAAAAAGGATTTCTAAATGATAACTATGGCTAATAAAGTGGAATACAGGTAGCCCTTGTCTTACGACCAAAACTGAGCCCAAAATTTTTGTTGTTAAGCAAGACAGTTGTTAAGTGACTTTTGCCCCCATTTTATGACCTTTCTTGCCACAATTGTTAAATGAATCACTATAGTTGTAAAGTTAATGACATGGTTGTTAAATGAATCTGGCTTCCCCATTGACTTTGCTTTTCAGAAGGTCACAAAAGGTGATCACATGACCCCAGGACACTGCAACAGTCATACATATAAGCCAGGTACCAAGCAACTGAATTTTGATCATGTGACTCTGGGGATGCTGCAACAGACGTAAGTGTGAAAAATGGTCATAAGTCACTTTTTTTCAGTGCCTTTGCAACTTTTAACAGTCACTAAATGAACTGTTGCAAATCGAGGACTACTTGTAGTTTTAAAGAAATGCAAACATCACACCTTACAGATTTTCCCTCTTAAACATCAAATTGTTTTGTGACCCTGTAGCTTGAAGACGCTTTTGTATATTTCTGGCAGAAAGTGCACACAAATAGACTTCTAGAAGTGATCCAGCAAAGGGATTTTAGTTATTTTCTGAACTCCAATTAATTACTCCATCATTCCAATTAAAAAGGAAATTACGAATACGGACAAAAATTAAATTCCACCCATGGTACTTCTGGTTGCTGATTCTAAAAACACTCAGAAAAATCAGAAAAAAATGGGTCAAGAACTATAAGATTTTTTTTAAGAAAAAAATATGACAAACACAAAGATCATCTTCTGACTCTAACTTTTGTTTTCAAAAGCCATTTCTCTAGATGCATTTGGAAACTCCCCAGAAGTTTATGGTAAACTCCTATTTAAAAAAATCTTTGATAATTGTAGGGTGTCCTCTCTTAGTCCCCTTGCAGCTGGTATTCATAGGCAGTCTACTTAAACATAAACACACATGTGTGCATACACACACACACACACACACACACAGAGAGAGAGAGAGAGAGAGAGAGAGAGAGAGAGAGAGAGAGAGAGAGAGAGAGAGAGAGAGAGAGAGAGAGAGAGAGAGAGAGAGAGAGAGATCTATTGTCTTTTAAAAGCATCTCCATAATCTATCATTTTCTGAGGGTGGTATTTGGCAACAATTGGTACTTGACCATGTATTCCTTTTTATCCTGATTTAAGCTTCCATTTACAATGTTGCTATTCAAATAAAGAAGGAGCCAGAACATTTTATAAAAATGCAAACAAGTCACCACAAGGGTCCCAAATCATTATCATTATCCTTCCATTGAAATGAGCCAAGGAGAGGAAAAGGCTGGTGGCATCAAAGCACTTTTGCTAAAGTCACTTTAACCATTTAGCTCAGTATGGATAAGAATTTATGCCAAGGAAAGGAAATATGTGAAACTACATACAAAAGGAAGCTGTAAGATGCCAAATTCCTCCAGCTTGCCTTCAAAGGTCAATGAAATGATACCCTGATTTATCTATAATAAAAAGCTTTGAAGTCCCAAACCCTGATAGAGGAAGGCAAACAACAGCTGATGAAAACATTTTCCCTGTTTTTAGAGTTTTTTTAAGCTTCTTAAAATGATGATATATATTCAGAATGCTATCCCTTTAAGACAAAAATATATATTTATCTTGAGAATAAAGATAAATTGCTTCTTCTGAGAAATCTTTTATTTATCATGTTCCTTTTCTTTTAACTTACAAATGCTGATTTGTAGCAATGCTTGATAAATTACAAGGTTAATCCTAGCCTGTCTAAATATTGCTATCTGTGAATATGGCAAGCTGATGATGCTTTTTTCAATGCCACACTAACCACAAATCTTTAAACTGAAAAGCATCTGAATCTACAGGGACACAGCTTGAACCATATTCATCTGTGTTTGACCTTTAAAACAGTGGTGAATTCTACCAATGTCAAGTTGTCGCCATCATTTCATTCCTATATCAGAAACACAAAGATTAAACCAACCAACCAATAAAAGTTCTATTTTAGTAGCAGTGCATGTTGAAAGGTGAAAAAGATATGAGGGCATCCAGCCTATAGTATAAAATTTACTTTGGAGGTTCTTCTCTATATATCACACCATGAGATGTTTGAGTAGTAGGAAAATATGAGAGGGGATTTCAAATCTTCCTGACCTCATCTTTATTTCAACATAGGGCTAGAGGACTTTTCCTGTTTTGGTTCCAGTTTTTAAAGGGTATTTCAGCTCCCTTATATGTAAATTAAAAACAAATGTCTTAACCTTTTAAATTGCACAGATAATTAGGCAATCAACACTTTATATTACAAATTAATGGCATTAATTGGCTTATCTGTACTGCCTGTTTGTTCATATAGGTTAGGAATTGCTAGCAATGCTCCCAACTCACCTCCCTCCCTTCCAGGAACTCTTTTATTGCTCTCAGTTGGCACTTTTTACTGCTTTCTAGGCTAACCCAGCCAGCACTGTACTGGCTATTTCGTAACTGCTTTTCAAAGAGTTTCTTCAACAAAGCTTTTTTGCTCCCTCTTTTATAAGAGCATAGTGGTTATAATTCTTGTTTCATATGCTTAGTGTGTCAGATTTCTTAAGAATAATTATGGTTATATTTTATTTTTTCCACAAGGAAGGAAAAATAATAATAGTATTAGTAACACAATCACTTATACACACTGTGGGTGCACATGTATATCCATTTAAAACCTATCAACAGACACAAAAGAGATGGATCATTATCACTTGGAAGATAAAAGTGAGAGGATGCAACATCATGAGAAGTCTTCTATAGGAGGACACAATACTCTGTAGTCTGAACTGTATCATTTTCAAGATATTGTCAATCCAAACAGGTTATTCTTAAACCTGCTCAAAGTGTCATGGGTGTAGGACAGGAACAGCTTAAAACTGCAATATGGATATGTCTGAAGAATATAAAATAGCAATACTGCACTTTCATTTATGAGGGTGAAGGTTCGTTCTCCGAGCTTGTGGGTTTGCTTCCGAACATTTCATTACCAGGCTAGGTAACATCTTCAGCGGAGTTTAAGAGATGCCAGTGTCAGTGTTCTTCTGTTTATAAAGGCTTTGTGTGGTCAAGACTGTCACTGTCACATACCTGACCCATCACAAGACCCACCACAAGATCCTCGCTTGACACATCCCCACCTGACCCATCACAAGACCCTGACTTGATGGGGGCCCCACCTGATGTAACCTTACCATCACAAGACCTACTGACTACACAAAGCCATTATAAACAGAAGAATACTGACACGGACATCCCCTAAATTCTGCTGTAGATGCTGGTAATAAAATGTTTGGAAACCAACCCACAAGCTTGGAGAATGAACTTTCACCCTCCTCCTACACCTGAGCTACAGATATTCGCCACTCTTACAAACTTTCATTTATGTTTGGTGCTTGGCATTGGTTGCCTTAACACAATGAGCCAGCACTCATTCTCCCCAGTAAATTTAGCATTATTTTATCCCTAATAACATAATAAATGTAAAAATAATTATTTCCCAATATTAAAGCTACCAGACTTAGTCTGTGGAAAATGGAAAATGGAAACTAGAATGGGAACTTTCAGTATTTCTTCCCTGCCATCTAGTTGATTTCTGAAGCTTCTTTCTTCTTTTAGCCGTTGCATTTTATGCCTGACTTATTTTAGTTTCTCGTGTTTGCTTTATTTTATTTATTTTATTTTATTGCATTTTTCAAGACTGTTATTTTAATTTTTCAGAACTCCCAGTTGTACTTTGATTTTGTTTTATTACACACACACACACACACACACATACACACACACACACATATAAAGACTTCTTGCTTAAAAGTGGCATAAAAAATAAAACTTAGAGTTTTACTTAGATTTTCTGATACAGAGAGCACCAGTGGTGAAAACAAAACTACTTATTTTTGCAAAATCAAGGTGCTGTTAAATGATAAATATGTAACTCTGGAAACTGAATTTTATTCCCCTGCCTTTAAAAAAAATCTAATGACTGATAGTAGAGGGAAATGATTCTAAAGGTTTTGTATGTAATTGCTCACAGTTGATGAAAATTTGTGCAAGAAGGCAAACATCTTGTGTGAGATCATAAGATTTCCTCATTGTCTCATTTATTTGCAAATTAGATTGCCAAAATCTCCAGATTTTATGAGATGAAATCACTTTATGAGTAGAGATATGGCTCTCAGATCCTTTACACAAGATGCTGTTATGGCTTTGAAACTTCACCTTGCCTTTGTAATGATAAAAGTATTAATAATAATGTTTAAGTTTTTTTAATGATTCCAGGTCATTATAAAAATGTTAGCTTCTAAATGATTTAACACTACATAATATCATTAATAATATTAATAATATAAGCAGTTAACAATGGAGGACATTGGGGAACATTTATTTGTACAACAATGTAATAAATAAAAACTTGTATTGTGACCAGCTCTTTAAAGATTCTATATGGCTGCACAATTTATTTATAATATTTATTTATAATAAGACTTATATGCCGCCCTTCTCCCCCATGGGACTCAGGGCGGCTCACAGCATATTAAAAACAATACAAAACATTTCCCTATAAAAGCCAATTAAAAACCAAATATTTGTAGCTGTGTCTTGTTTAAAATCATTAAAAATTGTCCCTATTTAAAAATTCACCCTAGGTCAGTCCCGCTTGCTGAA
>NW_015386498.1:993509-1017998 GCF_001527695.2 Protobothrops mucrosquamatus | reverse complement strand
TCCCCCTGCCAATACAGACTGCGTACGGTCGGTGAGGAAGGAGGAGAACCACTGCATAACAGTGCCTCCCACTCCTAACTCACCGAGACGCCGCAGCATGATACCGTGGTCCACAGTATCAAAAGCCGCTGAGAGGTCCAAAAGCACAAGGACAGAGGAATAACCCCTGTCCCGGGCCCTCCAGAGATCATTTACCAATAAAATACAAATTAACAATAGCATTGCTAGATTAAAGTATTTTTGCCTAAACATGCAACAAACACTTGTATCTATTCTCAGTCAAAGGATATTGCCTGCACTTAAAGTTTGTAAGGTTTTTTTTAAAACCTAGTTTAAAGGTATTTTAACACTTTTTCAGCACGACAATAAGAAAGATGCTAGCCTGACCGGGAAGGGCAAACTGTCCAGAATGAGGTGGCAATGGCCAAGAAGACCTTCCTTTGAATGCCCTCTTTACCTATTGAGGAATAGGTATAGACATAGCCTGGGATAGACATAGCACATTTTCCAAATCAGAATGTATTGGATGGGTAGACAATCCCTAAGTAATAATGACACAAGCAAAAAAGGGATTTCTAGATAATAACTAGTATCTTTAATTAGATTCAAAAGCATCCTTATAACCTACACAACTTCTACAAAATTGGTGTTATAAGTAGTTTGTCAAACTTGACTTGACTCCATAGTTGCCTATACCTGCTTTCTCTCACAGTTTGCCAAACAGTAATGGGAGGATGGTGGTGAATTGCTAAGGGCAGGGGAGGCTATGGAATGCAAGAGAGCCTTCTGTTGCCAGAGAGACATTATCTATTATGGAGAATATTTGAGGGGGGCAGACAGTTTTTCCCAAAACAAAAGAACAGAACTCAATTGGTGAACTGTGAACCCTGGATGGCCTGGAGAGGAAAAAAGGGGTTTACCCATGTGAGTTTTTGCAGGAAAATCCCAAACCTGACTTTGATTCTGCTGTGCCTAGATGGATCTTTCAATAAAGCTATATTCTTGGTCAATATAAAGAGCCAGGAGTTTCTTTTGTTGAATGTGCCAAATGGGACAGTTGACATTAAGTCAGTTCTCACAGTAATGCCTACCTAGATCCCACTGGGAGGCAAAGACCCAAGATGTCAGCAATAGACAAAGAATTGGAGGAGGAGGAAAAGCCACAGGAGTCCCTGGCAGCACTGCAGATCTGGGCAGGGGCACAACCAGCAGGCACACATCCCAAACTGAGGGCTGAAAAGCCAGAGCCAAACTTGGTGAGCTTAAGGAGCAGCTGCAGGATACCCCATGCCAGGGACCGAAGACTCACTGGGCGGTGAACATGGGGAAGGCTGAGGACTCCCTGATCCCTGCTGGAGTGACCTGAGGGAGCAAATGAAAGGCGAGGCAGATGATTGAGTAGGATGAGCCAATTGAGTGGAAGCTCCCTAGTGTTGCTCACAGCCCATCAATGGAGCAGCTGGGAGAGAAGTTCGGATGCCTGGAGATCAAGGGAACCATGTTGCTGAGAGCCAAGGAATCAGTAGCCAGGACAGGGGAATGAAATCGCTAGTTACCCCATCACCTCCCTCCTGCAACTGATGGTGCCATCACCCACTGGGACAATTGTATCCCACTCACTGGGAGCAGCAGCAGCGGATTTTGCAAACCCTCCCTCAGCATGGCAGAAAGCGGTCCCGGTGGTTCAAGCAGGGGTTGGGGCCCCTCTGCTTCCCTTCCTGATGGCAGCAGCAGTCTTACTGCTTGGGTACATCATGTTGAGAGTCCAGCAGCCACTGCCCCACCTGATGTTTTGGTTCAATGGGGACTCAGGCAAGCTGGCTTACTTCTTAGCCCAGACATCATACCATATGGAACACTCTAGGGGGAATGTACCCAGATGATGCAGCCTGGGTTCACCCAATGGCATCCAACCTGGAGGATGGCACAGCCAGATGGCTGGTGTCCCTGCAAGATTCTGGGCAACCTAGATGTATTCCTGCAGCCCCTGCGAGGGTGCTTCAAGGATCCCATAGTAGCTGGTGTGCTGCATCCCACACTGCACCCTTAAGCAGGGTAGCAGAGTATCATGATCTAGCTGAGGTTTTAGCTAAAAGGAATCAGATGTGCTCCCACCTCACCCACCCACCCACCCACCCACTAATGTGCTCCCACCTCACCCACCCACCCACTAATTGTGCAATAGAGATCATGCCAGGAGCCAAAGGCAAAAATGTACTCTATGTCCCCCAGAGAGATGGACAAGTTCTGAGCATTTATAGACAAGAACCTAGCCAGCAAATTTGAGAATGGTAGTCCCAGTGCTTTTCAAAGAAAAGAAGGATGGGTTCCTTATGCTGTGCATCAAATATAGGGGGCAAGACTTCCAGATTGCGATCGCGGCACTGACAGACGTTCAGGACGATCGCTCCCTCCACCGTCCGGTTTTCTCCTGCCGGGGGACCCTGAAAAGGGTCGGAAGTCACCCTGGAGGGGCAACAAGCGTGAAAGGACTCCCGAGCGATCATGGAAGGGCAGCAGCCCTCCCGTTTGATCCTGGACAACTCTTTGAACTGACGGGAAAAGAACGGCCATTAATATGGCCCATCACCAAGCTTCTACCAGCCGAGGCCAAAATTACTAACAAGCACTTCGAAAGCACTGCAGAGGAATTGGGTGAGATCCTACCTTCTTTTTACCCCAAGTATTTTTCCTGTAAAAAGCCTCTGGAAATTTCTTCCCCCCTGTGAGGCGAGAGGGAAGGGAACGTTTTCCTCCCACCCTCTAAAATGGTGGTGTTTGACTACCTAGGGGACATAAAGCCTTGAAAAGAACTACTAAATAATTGGATTTGCTTCTTTTTGATATTTTGGGACCCAAAAAGTTCCTACTTTCAAGGGGATTTGCTACTCTATTTACTTGTAAAAAAGATAAAAAAAAACCTGGATAAAAGCCTAGCCAGGGATTTGAAAGATTTTAAATGCTATCGAGGACATCTTGTGGTGAAACATGGTACAGCAAGTGAATATGTTTTACAAAAAGACCTGCTCATAGCCCAGATCTGTCCTTGGTATTATCTAAAAGAGATTAAAAGCTGAGAGAACAGCTGGGTGGTGAAATTGCTTTTTAGGACTGTGGAGGTGAATACTTACTGACTTTTGTTTAATAAGTAGCCTTCACTAAAGGACTATCTATAACCACATCAGAAATGGAGGAGGACCAGCAACAAACTTCACTTAATTATAAACTTATACTTGAAAAAACTATTGAAGCTACTGAGATAATTAAAGCTAGACTGAAAGACAAAGGTACCAGCTTAAATCTACAAAGTGAAATCCTGATTGCAACAAAAAAACTTACAATTCAAAAAACAACAGAAGCGGAAGAAATTAATACCAAGACAGAGGACTTTAAAGAACAACAAGTACAATGTACTGAAAATCCAGACAACCAAACCCTGACTGCAACTAAAGAATCTACAACCCAAAAAACAACAGAAGTGGAAGAAAGAAATACCAAGATGGAGAGTGCTAAAGATCAACAAGTACAACCTACTGAAAACCCAGACAACCAAACAACAAACATAAAATTGGACATGGCTTTTTACTTAGACCAGAAGAAACCTGAGGAAGAAGACCATATTGAATTGAAGACAAATATGTTAGAGCAAATATGGGGATCTGGGCTACCAGGGCAACAACTTAATGACCATAAATGGGCCAATTCCTCTGGAAAATTGATAATTAGATGGTCTCCCTTGATTCAAGGGACAAGAACGAAGGAAGATCTATCTGATGATCTAGAGGCATTGGTATGGAAGCCTGGTTGGCATAAAAAGAAAGCTAGAGTTAGATTTAAAAAATGGGGTCTTTTGATTTATTAGAGAGGATCCTAAAGTCTCCACTAATGGGCTAAAGGGAGATTCTGAGATGAAGGAAAATACAATTATTAGATTTAACTATTGTTGGAAAATGATAAAAAAAATAAGGGATTAATTGGCCTAATATTGAGGATTTAGATTTATAAGGGAAATGAAAATTAATTATTAGGGAATAGCTTCGAATCATTGTTTAGTCCAGATAACACAGACGATGGATTTGAGACAAGGAAGGATACTCCATTAGTAAGTAGTAATGTACTAGGATAAGAAATAGAAAATATTTATGAAATAAAATAAGAATATATTCAAGTAAGTAATAGGTGTATTTTAGATATTATAATTTTTATAGAGTGAAATAAAGGAAATTTGGGTTACCCAGAATTTAAATACTATGGATATTAAAGGTTAAATTGGAATATTCTAATTAAAAATTAGGTAAAATTTAAATACAGGATATGGATATGTATAAGCAAAAATATAAGGATAAATGTTTTAACTGAGCTTGTTACAATTAGAAATTTACTAGCTTAAATATGATATAGTAAATGTTAAGAGAAATAGAGAAGGAATTTTTCTGATGATGTAACCTGAGATATGTACTAAAGATTTTGTTATTGTACTATTGACTACCTAATCACCACGCTGCTTTCCAAATACTTAAATGTAAAACTGGAAAACCAATAAAAACTTGTTATAAAAAATATAGGGGGCTGAACTGCATATGTGTGAAAAACATGTATTCTTTCTCCCTTATGAGGAACATGCTAGACTATTTGGCAAAGGGGAAAATTTTCATGAAGCTGGACTTGAGGGAGGCATATTACCAAGTGAGGATTAAGGAAGGGGATGAGTGGAAAATGATGTTTAAATTGTCCCCTAGGTTGCTATCAATTCTGAGCAATACTATTAGGGCTGCAAGGTGCCCCAGCCATATTCATGCAACTGATAAATGAGGTCCTGCATGAGCACCTGTACAAGGGAGTCTTAGTGTACTTGTTGATATATTAATATACACTGAGACCGCTGAAGAATACATGAAGCTGGTCAGAGCTGTACTCAGGAAACTGCAGGAAGCCGAACTATATGCAAGGCTGTCTAAGTTTGTATTCCATAAGACCTGCTTATATTACCTGGGATACTGGATATACAGTGAGGCATTGGAGATGGATCCCAGTAAGGTAAAGGCAATACTGGAGTGGGATCTCCCTCAGACTAGGAGGCAATTACAGAGTTTCCTGGGCTTCATGAACTTTTACCACTAGTTTATCCCCACTTTTGCCCAGATAGCCCTACCAATCATCAATTTGCTAAAGACAGGGGGAGGGCCAAATTAAAGCCCAGCGAACTTCTGGATTGGTCCCTTGACTGCCAGACTGCTTTTGAAAAGATGAAGCACCTGTTCACTGCAGAGCCAGTCCTGAAACACCCTGACCCAGAGCAGCCATTTGTAATACAGGCAGATGCCAGCGATGTAGCAGTGAGGGCAGTCCTACTCCAATGGAATGCCAAAGGGGAATTATAACCCTGTTCCTATACATCTCTCAAGTTGTCTGATACTGAAAGACACTGGGCTATCTGGAAAAAGGAGGCTTACCCAATCTGAAGGGTTCTCCTAACATGGAGACAGTTCCTGGAGGGTAACAAAATCCCCTTTGAGGTCTGGATGGATCATAAGAACCTAGAAGCACTGAAGACACCCCAGAAGCTATCCCCTGAACAGGTCCAGTGTGCCTAATACTTTAACTGGTTAAACTTCACTCTTCAGTATCTGCCAGGGAAAAAAAACTATCTTGCAGATGCCCTCTCTCACATGCCACAGTACAATGGCACCTGAGAAGCAGTGATGTCCATCATCCCATCTGAGCAGCTCGCAGCACTGGCTCTCACACAACAAGTGATACCTTGGCCAGAAGCAGCCCAAGATGCCCTAATAAGAGATGAGTGGTTCCAGCAGCACAAATATGACCTATATGATGTGGTTCCCATCTTCAAGAAAGGAAAAAAAAACAGAGCCAGGAAACTACAGATCAATCAGTTTAATATCAATGCCTAGGAAGATCCTAGAAAATATAATAAAAAAACAGATCTGCAAACTACTAGAAGCAAACAAAATCAAAACTAGTAGCCAGCATGGGTTTGTTAAAAACAGATCATGCCAAACTAATCTTATTTCATTTTTTGACAAAGTGACTAAACTAATAGACCAGCGAAATTCTGTGGACGTAGTATACTTAGACTTCAGTAAGGCATTTGATAACTTACTCCTCGGTAAGCTAGAAAAAGCTGGAATAGACAACATCACCACCAGATGGTGGCGCATTCACATGCAGTGGCCCTGAGCTCCGGTATTGGTGTGTGGTGCTTGGAATAATATGCGTATGGATGTGTGTGCACAGTATAGCGCAAGGGGTTAAATTTGCCTACACATGCGTAGAGCTGCTAAACATCGGGCTCGCAAGTCAATCCGGGATTACCAGCGATTTTCAGCAGTCCCACAACATACCGAATTGCATAGCGAGGCTTCCAGGATCTCCATCAATTGTTATCGGATTGGGGAGGTGCCAACGAAAGCAAAAGCAAAAGGAGCAGAAACAAATGTGGCTGCAGAGCCAGTCTGTTGGCTCAGCTCAGAAAACAGCCCCACAGACTAGCACTGCCAAGTATTTTACTGAGCAACACTAGATCCCTCGTCCACAAAATTGATGAATTAGAGCTGCAGATGGCAGCAAGCAGGATTCTCTGTGAAAGCTGTGTGATGATTGTCACAGAGACCTGGTTACACCAGCTGTACCTAATGTGGCAGTGGAGTTGACCGATAGAAATGGCGATTCCAGTAAGAGCAAGAGAGGTGGACTCTGTATCTACATACACAGTGATTGGTGTGTTAACAACAGAGTAGTCTATATGTATTTTTCCCAGAGGTGGAACTAATGACTGTCACATGTAGGCCATTTTATCTGCCTAGATCACTGTGGTAATTATTTGTTTATATTCCACCTGATGCCAATGTCAGTGCGGCACTTTCTAAACTATATGACGTCATCTCCAGGCAGCAGCAAACTCACCCAGAGGGTGCTCTTGTGATGGCTGGGGACTTCAATCAAGCCTGTCTAAAGACAGTTCTCCCTAAGTTTGTGCAGAACGTGCAATTTTCCACCAGAGGGAAGAAAACTTTAGACCGTGTGTACTCTAATCTGAAACAGGCATACAAAGCAATCCCCCTTCCCCACCTGGGTACATCCAATCATCTTTCACTCCTGTTGTGCCCAAAGTATGTCCCTCTCAGGAAAAGAACTCAGCCAGTCACGAAAATGGTTAAAATCTGGCCAGAGGGTGCTCTCACTCAGCTGTAGGACTGTTTTGAAACCACTGAGTGGAGTGTATTTGAACATCAAGACCTGCATGAATACATTGATGCCGTACTCTCTTACATTAAAGTGTACACTGATAGTGTGAAATGGAAAAGTGCATCAGAGCCTATGGGAATTGTAAACCCTGGATGACCACAGAGGCATGGACACTTCTGAGAGCCTGGGATTCTGCCTTTGAGGCAGGGGACAGGGATACATAGAGAGAGGCCAGGGCAAACCTTAGAAGAGGCATTAAGATGGCAAAACAACAATACAAACATAAGGTGGAGAACCACCTAGAAGATAACAACTCTAAGCAAGTGTGGCAGGGACTGCAGCACCTAACTAACCATAAGGGCAACATGAGGAACACAGTCAATGCTGCTGCCTTGTTGGTAGAGGAGTTGAACATCTTCTCTCACTATGAGGTGAAAAGACCAGATCCCGTAGCCTCTGCCTGTCGGCCTTCTGATTCCCAGCCACTCAACCTATATGAACATCAGTGAAAGCTGTATTGAAGGCTGTGAATCCCAACAAAACTGCAGGGCCAGATGTGGTGCTGGGGATAGTGGTAAAGAATTGTGCCAATCAATTAGCAGGAGTCCTGACAAGGATCTTTAACATCTCCCTGAAAATGGCCTGTGTTCCATCATGCTTGAAAGCAGCCACTATTGTCCCAGTCCTGAAGAAAACAGCAATTCACTGCCTAAATGACTACAGACCTATCACATTAACGTCTGTAGTGATGATATGCTTTGAAAGACTGGTTCTCCAACACCTTAGGACATGCCTCCCACCGGACTTTGACAAACATCAGTTTGTCTACAGGGGGAATAGATCGACAGAAGACGCCATAGCTACGGCCTTACATTCTGTAGTGAGCCATTTGGAGAAACCTGGAAACTATGTTAGGATGCTTTTCATTGACTATAGCTCGGCTTTCAATACTATCCTGCCGAGCATCCTTATTGAAAAGCTGACTGACTTGGATTTTCCCCCCCTCCATCTGCAACTGGATCAAAGACTTTTTGAGGGACCGTCCACAAACAGCGAGGGTCGGGTCTGTCACATCCACCTCCCTGAAGCTGTGCACTGGCTTGCCACAGGGCTGTGTGCTTAGTCCCTACCTGTATTCACTGTACACACATGATTGTGTATCATCTGACCCATCCACTGCGATCATTAAGTTCGCAGATGATACCACCATTTTGGTCTTATTAAAGGTGGAGACGAAACAGTGTACAGGGGGGAGGTTCAAAAACTATCCTCATGGTGCCTAGAAAACAACTTGCACCTGAACATCAGCAAGACAAAGGAAATGGTGTTAGACTTCCGTAAGAAAAGAGAGGAACCTGCCCTACTTTACATCGGGGGGGGGGCTTGTGGAGAGAGTTTCCTCCTTTAAATTCATGGGAGTCTATCTCAGCGAAGATCACACCTGGAAAATCAACACAACCCAGGTGTCCAGAAAAGCCCAACAGAGACTCCACTTCCTTAGGGTCTTGCGAAAGAACAAAGTGGAACAATGATTGATGACCTTCTTTTACTGGTCCACCATAGAAAGTGTCCTCTCACATTGCATTATGGTGTGATATGCTGGCTTGACAGCCGCAGATAAAAAGACACTACAGAGGTGGTAAGCACAGCACAAAACATTGTGGGCTGTCCCCTGATACCACTAGACGCCATCGCTAGGGCCCGCTGCCTTAGAAGAGTGATGAAAATCTTTAGGGACGACTCACACCATGGTCAGCACTTCTTTACTCTCCTACCATCGGGTAGGAGATATAGAAGCATAGCCAGTCGCATCAACAGGCTGAAGAACAGTTTCTACCTATGGGCTGTCAGACTCCTGAATGGAAAATAACTCCATATATGATAGACTTACGGGGCCGGCGCATTATGCAATAAGTTCACATGGTGCAATAAGATTGTGTGTTTGTTGTCATTGTGAGTTGTGATGGGGGGTGCAGGAAGGGAGACTCAGCCAATCTCATTGTACATATGTTGTACTTTGTCAATAAAGGATTTGATTTGAATTGAATTGATGGATCTGTAGCTGGCTGGCAAACCTACTCAAAGAGTAGTCCTCAACAGCACTACATCCATATGGAGAGAAGTAAGCAGTGAGGTACCACAAAGTTCCATCTTAGGCCCAGTACTCTTTAATATCTTCATTAATGACTTAGATGAGACAATTGAAGGGGAACTCATCAAATTTGCATATGACACCAAACTGACAGCAGTAGCCAACACCCCAGAAGATAAACTCAGGATCCAAAAAGATCTTGATAAACTTGAACAATGGACCCTATCCAACAAAATGAGTTTCAATGTGGAGAAAGCAGGCACAGTTTTTGGTGTGTCCAAAGATTCCCTCCATCTGAATCTGGCAAAACTGTTCATACAGCACATTCATCTCAGACTGTGAGGTGTAGTTAACTGCAAAATTTTGGTGGGAATTCCTTAAGCTCATAGAGCCTTAGCTCCGGGTACCATCCTAGTATCAATGGAGTCTGTGAATGGACCAATTCAGTGTTAGAGCAGTTCCTGAGGTGTTATGTCAATTACCAACAGACCAATTGGGCTGAGCTCCTTCCTTTTGCAAAAGTGGCATACAGTATAATAATTGTGTGCATAGTAGCATGGGATTTACCCCTTTCAAGATAGCTAGTGGGGTGGAGTTTGTGGCAATACCAGAGATCCCTCAGGGATGACCATCCTCAGTGGAAACCTTAAAGGAAACATGGGGGTAGTGTGCAGAGCATTACAGAAAGGTAGGGAAACACAAAAGAAGCAAGCAGACAAAAAGAGGGCACCACGGGGGGAATTCAAGGTGGAAAAGAAAGTGTATCAGTCTACAAAATTTCTCAACCTGAGGCAGCCTTGTAAAAAGCTGGGTCCCAAGTACATAGGGCCTTTCCAAATTATCTTGATTATAAATCTGGTTACTGTAGAGTTGTTGCTGCCAAAACACCTTAGGAGTGTCCATCCAGCATTTCAATGCAACCTGCTGAAAACTTTCCACAATTTGGAATTAAGACATGCTGCGGAAGTGCTTCTTCCTCCTATTCTAGTCAAAGGAGAGGCACACTATTAAATTAAGGAAATTCTTAATTTCCAGTACGGTAGAGGGAAACTGCAGTATTTAATATTATGGAAAGGCTGCCCTCTAGCTGATGCAGAATGGGTGGCAATGACAGATGTGAAGGCAGCTAGGTTAGTGAGCAGATTTTATACTGAGCATCCAGGTTGGCCCAAGTGAGGGTGGTCTTGAAAGTGGACAATAATGTCTAATTTTATGTGCACTGTTGTGTTTTATTTTTCAGGGCTATTTTTATTCTGGACAATCAGCATGTCAAACTTGACTTCATAATTGCTGCTTTGTCTCGCAGTTTGCCAAACAGTGACTTGAGGAGGGTGGTGAATTCCTATGGGTGGGTGAGGCTATGGAATGAAAGACAGCCTTCTGTTGCCGGAGAGACATTATCTACTATGAAGAATGTTTGAGTGGTGCAGACTGTTTTTCCCCAAACAAAAGAACTGAACTCAATTGATGAACTATGAACTGTGGGTGGCTCAGTGGAAAAAAAGGGGGGCTTACCCAAGTGAGTTTTCACAGGAAAATCCCAGAACTGACTTTGCTAGATGGATTTTTTAATAAACCTACTGCAATGGACTCTGGGTAAAAAAATGGCTAAAGGAATGAATTACCATTGCCAGTATCTTCTGATCCAGAAAGACTGCACCTTGCTCAGCTGGGCAAAGGATCTTCCAGGTACCACATTCAACAGTTAATTCACAAAGAGTTATAGCTCAAGAGGGACCCATAGTTTGTGTACATGTTATTTAAAAGACATTGATTTATTTACAGAGGTTGTGATATTGCTCAAGGTGAATGATAACCAGTGTTCCGCTTGCTCATGAACTGTTAGCAGTGGTTTTATTCAAATGTGCATGCCATGTCTGGTTTCCATTTAGCTGAGCCTAAACATTCAAAGATACATTTGGAACAGTGAAGACATTTGAAACTAAGATCAGAAGATATATCATTGATGGAAAATGTATGCAGAACATCAATATAAAACATTTTTTCCAGCTTTAAGTTCAGCAATCACTAAGTAACAAACCATCAAAGAAGTATAGGTGTAAATTGGGAAAGAATCTGTACAACATATCCTTTTCTATGTCCTGATGGGTTCGTTGGCCAACCAAAATAAAGCAAAATAAAGGCCAGCATTTCAAGTAGAATATATTCCATAAATATCCATCTAGAGTGAGCTATTTCTCAAACCTGACAGGGATATATACATGAAGGCTTTTACAGATTATTTTTTTAAGGCCATCCACTTATCTGAGGATTTGAATTTCAACTAGTGTTCAGGAGAAGGTTAAGTCATCAGTTTATTTAATTTACAGTTTTCCCTTTAAAAAAATCCAGCAGGGAGAGCGAGAGACAGTATGTTGGCAGGAGGCATTCTCTGGCAAATAATATAAAGGATTATCATCTGATCTGTCTTTGTTTGGAAGGGATTTATTTGTTCTCATGGGGCTTGTGACTTTTCTTAGGCATTGCAGAATAAAACCATTACAGGAGAGAGGGGGGAGAGAGAGAGAGAGAGAGAGAGAGAGAGAGAGAGAGAGAGAGAGAGAGAGAGAGAGAAGAGTAGATGGATATCCAGAGCTAATGACAATTTGGCCTCTGAGACTGAGCTGCAAATGTCTGCTTACAAAATCAAGTTTATCAAAGCACATAGTGATGATGATCATGATGATGGTGGTGGTGGTGGTGGTGGTGGTGGTGGTGGTGGTGATGGTGGTGATGACAGTGTCCTAAGCAGTCAAGGATTTTGGCAGCTATTATAGGAAATCCCAACGGTACCTATCCCTGGAATTAAAATATAGATTGAGCGGAAATACATTCCCAAATACAAAATTAGCTATGTTAAAATTGACATGTGAGTATGCATAAATGGAATTTAAGTGAATAATAAACATTAAAACACAGCATTTCATCATCATAAGATGTTTTTTGAGCAAATAGGTATTTGATGACTACAGTGTTCATACATTACTGAGCAGTTGCAAGGCACCAGTTCACTTTTTTTTTTTACTCTTTTATCTTGGAAATAGGTCACCCTGTGTGAAGTTTGGCACATGGTCCCACTATATTAATTAGCACAGAATCTGTGATTCAGCAAACAATCCTCTTAGTTAACACTTGGAATATTTCACTTTGTATAGAATTTTTGATAAATAAATACCCCTCAAAGTTGAATTAATGTGTTATAATTGCATAGATACAGTATACACATGTAGTTTTGGAAAGGGGTTTTCCAGGAATACAGCACACATTTTTTTCCAGTTCTCCAGTCTAGACTACAGCCCTGGGATTTCTTTGTTTTTCTTTAATATAACTTTTTTAAATCAATGTATAAAATACAAAGAAAAATAAAAATATGAAATTAAGGAAAGAAAAAAGAAAGAAAGGGGGAAAGAAAATATGAGGTACAAGGGAAGAAAGAAAAAGGCATTGACTTCCGACTCTTTTTTAGCACAGTATAAGATAACCTTACAATCTTAATTTTTTTACTTTTATACTTTAGTATATAACTACCCATTTCTATAGCAACAAATCTATCAAATTGGCAAAACCAAAGTCAAAGGTTCATTTTTTTCATCACAAGCACAAAATCCAGAAGTGATATACAAATAAAAAACATAAATATATTCTCCTCTTTGAATAGAACAACAATTCATTACTGCTTTATCTTCCTTGCTGTTGAAATAATATGTATTTCTATTTCCACTTAATAATCTTTATAAATTATCACCATTTATATTAACAAAATTCATCATATTCTTTCAGATTCTTTAACCTTAAAGAGAAAAATATTTTTCAGCCATTTTAAAGCATTAAGCTTTTCTTTAAAAACATTTCTAAAAATAAAACATTCTAATGCATCTTTTTAAAACTTCCTCTTAGCATACAACTTTAAAGTTCACTTTCAGACCAATAAAATTCCAATTAACTTCAATTAACTCATTAAATTTAGATCACTCCCTCCAAGTTATCCTCATAGAATAATTTTTTTCTTTTATAAATCTTTTTTAAAGGTCTAGATTTTTCTTTAAGCTAATGCATCTTTTTCTTTAACTTTCTCTTAACATATTTTCAAATACAGTTTCAATAATATTTTAGGGATTACTTAAGCAATATATATAAAGAAAAAAATCACTTTCAAACTTTATATTAAGACTTTCTTTTAATTACAAATATCAAGTCAATGGAAATCCATCCTAATTCCAATTGACTCCTTCCAGCTTGTCTTTATGGAATACAATCTTTTTTTCCTCTAGAATGTTTGTCAAGTAGTTATAAACTTCTCTTTTTCTCAAGGATTTCTCAACCTTGTTAATATCCATGAGGAAAAGGTTCCAAACTTATCCTTTTAAAAGTTGCAAATTTTCTTGGAGCTCTTCTTTCAGTTGTGTTGGGAGTCTTCTATTTAAGCCATCATAATAAAAATTGGTGTCAGGTTTATATTTCAACATTACAGTTGACTAAGTGGTGGAATTTAAATACCTGAACAACTGATTCTCTTATTTGATGCAGGCCTGGGCCTCTGAGGCCTAGAATGGACTTCCAGAAGGGGCATCCATGCACTTCTAGCGGGCCGATCTAGGCCTGGGAGACCTCCGAGGCCTAGAACAGACTTCGAGAAGTGGCATCACACACTTCTGGTGGGCCGTTCTAGGCCTGGGAGCCCTTTTCCAGGCCTTTGAGGCGTAGACTGGACTTCTTGAAGCCAGCCAGTTCTCCGAATGCAGCAAAATTTAGCTACCGGTTCTACCGAACCAGTGCGAACTGGCTGAATCCCACCACTAAATTGACTCCTCTGCATTATCAGGTACTTGTGAAATTGCTTCAGTGGTTTGGTGATTTTCTACACATATTTGCATCTCTGAAGTAGTTTGAGTAGTCTTTTTAACATCCTTGGAGCATCACTGATCTATAAACTGATAATTTTATTTAAAGACTTTTCCAATACATCTATAATAATTTTCTCCTCCATTTTCTTAAATTCTTCTTTAGTCAAAGAGTAGCTTTTTTGTAGTCACTTGAGAATTGCTGACCAATCAGGAATCATAAAAATCAAAAAGTTTTAGTTTTAGCCACCCAGAACAAAGCAGACCAAGCTACAAATTACTAAAAAAAATAACTAAATAACTAACTTTCTGCACTTATATTTCCTTATCATTTTTTTAAAAAAGTAATCCACACTTCCTTATGTTAGCTTGCCTTAGCAGCCTTCTTCCTTGTTGTTTAACAAGAAGAAATCCCCCAAATGGTGCATATCTTCAAAAAGGAATAACAAGCTCTTTTACCTTAATAAAGATTAATAGTCCTTAAAAATGATTAAGAAATGAAAGATGCAACTTACTGTCCATTTGAACAATAAATTTCAAAATGGCTGCTTCTTCAAACACACACTGATCACAGCCCTACCCCCCCCCCCAGCTTTCGGCACACAAGCTATCTTGAAGCGCAGCTCCTTAAACTACCTGCAGAGCTTTTGCTGTATTGGAGGTTCTTGAGGGGTAATTCTAGGACTTTCTCTAACCCAGGAGAATCATATAAATTAAAGGAATGCCAGTTCCTTTTGTTGATAGTTAAAGAAGCTACATTCCAGGGAAAACCCCCTCAGGGATCCTTCCCTGGGCATGTATTCAGATGGCCATCTTCACTGAAAGGGAGCCCTGAGATTTCATGGTGGCATCCCATCCAAGTATCAAACAAGTATGATCTGCTTAGCATTGTTAAATAAGTGGGATGCTGTAACTTGACCCAATAATTCTAGGCAATTTTTAAATAAAGCCTCCACATCTTCTAGGTAATAAAAAATAGGTTTGAAAGTAATATACTATACACAAAATAATTGTTGCTCCAGTGAATTGTTAGGATGTGCAAAGTGAAGGCAAATCTCCAGATGAGATAGCTGACTGAATTAACCTTGGATAACATATTATTTAAGTTTCTCCTTCTTTAAGATGCATATTCCTCTCCTAAGTTAATATTGCAGGACATAATGGCTCAGCAGTTGAAGTTGCTGAGATTGTCAGCTGATAGCCTGGGTTCAAGACCATGTAAAAAGGTGAGCTCCTGTTACTTACTCCAGCTCCTATCCACTAGCAGTTTGAAAGCATGCAAATATGAATAGATAAATAGGTACCACTTCAGTGGGAAGGTAAGAGCATTCTGTGTGCCTCAGCATATAGTCACGCTGGCCATATCATCACGGAAATGTTTTCAGGGAACATTGGCTTCCTTGGCTAAGAAACGGAGATGAGTACCACCCCCTAGTGTCAGAAATGACTGGACAGGGAAATTAGGTATACAAATGTGATAGTTCACTAAACCAGAAAAGGTATGGGTAAATGACCATGAAATCAGCATATGTTTTATTTCTGGGTAAAAGCTGTTCATACTTGAAAAGACTTCTTCCTGATTAATGGCACATGACTGTCTTAGGACATGGCACAACCAGAAAGCTTCAGACAATTACAGTGATTAAGAAAATCCATTTGGAAAAAAGGCATTTCTTCATTTATTTTATCCCCAATTATTTAGGGCTTTATATGTTAATATGAAAATGCTAAATGTGAGCTTGTTGCTAATCAGTGCAGTTCTTTTTAATATTTTTGTGTCCAGTATTTTTGCTTCTACATTTCATATACAGTAGCTGTAAGCTTATGCTGTGCACATGAATAATAAATTATAATAATCATATGTTACAGTGCCTGAACTATTAGTGACACTAAGTCCTTGCTGGAATGGAAAAGGGGTGTAAATCAAAACATTTATAAGATGCTCTTTGATCACTTGGGCATCTAGTTGCAAGGCTGATTCTGTGAGAATCCCATGCTGTTCTTCCGATCCTGATTAGGATGAAGAGACTTTCCATTTCTTGCACCTGGGATCTCACACTCAGGAATGATATTTTTCTCCTAAGCTTGTTTTTAGCTTTATTAGCTGCACTAAGCATTCTTTTGGGAACATTTGCTGGAAAAATGAATGAATGGACACCTGGATTAATGGCATTTAATTAAATTGATAATCACATTGCAGTAATAAGCACTGGTATATGAAGTTCATGGTATGTGGTAAAGCAGTTGTGACAAATGTATATGGAGTTTGGTTCTGGAGAGATTAACCAAACAAAGGATTCTTGCAATCCACAATAGAACCACTTACAATTGTGAACAAGGCAGATCTTATTGATTATTAAGAATAGGAAAAAATAGGAAAAGTGATTATTAAGAAAAAGATTGAAAATAAAAAGTAAAAAATCTAATGTAATAAAACTATTTTTAAATATTTGGTGCTACACCTAATGTACATAGCTTTTACCAGAAAGCATATGGCTACTGGTATAGGTAGCGTTAAACATTTGGCAAATTCATGCAAATATATATGTCAATGGCTATTACTCATGGAACCTCTTAATTCCATTGAACAGGCAATAACAGAGGTTGTTCAGGGTTGCAATCAAATTTGTTTAGTCCAGTAAGTGAGAATCAGCAGTTAATTTTTCATGCAGTTTTCCAGACTGTGATTATCTTTTGTGTATGCAAATAAAATTGGAATTCTAGACCTTCCCCTTTCCCTTCCAAGATCGAAGGAAAGCATGGAACACTTTCTGAATAAGATAAAGTTATATGTGAGCTATTGGCTTACTTCTGATTGACTGAGTATATACCCAGTGATGGGATTCAGCAAGTTCGCACCACTTTGGCAGAACTGGTAGCTAATTTTTTGTTGCCCAGGCCCAGAATGGACTTCTGAAAGCAGCATCCACACAGAGAACCAGTTATTCACATATTTGAATCCCACCACTGTATATACCATCAAGTTGGTATCTAAACTCTAATTGTGGATGTAAGCATTTAATGAAACATTTTGCTTCTATTGATTCATTTTAATAGAACTTAATCTGTAAAAGTATGAATGAAAATTTCTATTTTTAATTATATTTTCATTGAACATTTTGAGAAAAAAAGACATGAGAAAAAAGGGAGAGAAAAATAAAAAATGAAAAATATAAAATATAAAATACAATATAAATAAATGGGAAATTTCCACACATCATAAAACATAAATTTATTAGGTAAGAATTTTCAAAATTTCAATAATTAGTTGTTAATAATAAGTAACTGTATGATTTTAAACTACAGATTATTGTTAAAATAGATGTAACATGAAAATATCAACACCAATAATTAGCATAGTATAAATCATATAATAAGATTAGGAATTACAGTAATTTATGTCAAAATTGTGAGAATCCCTCCTTATTCAATACATATTTGGAAGTGTTGAGATAACTTTTATAAGAAATCTAAATTTTGGATGTGATACCAGTCCAGATATAGAATTACAATTCAACTAAGGTTTTCAAATCAAATTAAATTCTGTATCAGATTTACTTCTGAAATATTCAGTTATTTTTGACTCTGAGACATACTTCCATAATTTAATTAGTTCTTCTTTTGCAGAAAGAAATGTGCCCATGTTTGGAGAGAAAAATAATAATATATCAAGAAATCAAAATATTTACTTCTGCAATTTTAAGAAATGATTGCTGAAAAAGGTTTAATTTATTATAATTTAGGATGCAAACTGAAACAACTGGTTTTTTTTTTTGCCAAATCAATCTGAAAAATCATAATATCATATATCTGCCTTCGACATTTTGAATTTATTTTTCCAAATTCCACTATATAAATAAAAGTTTTGCCAGTGATTTTAGAATTGCAACTTAACTAGTAAAACCAGTAGAATAAGAATTCCTTAACTGAAAAACCCAGCAAAGACAAACGACTATTACATTGCAGGCTAAATCATTAAGGCTGAAATCTGGACCAACAACTGTGCATTTCTTCCTAATAGTATTATAGCACAGGAGATATTTTTCCCATTAGACTTGAGTGAGAACTGATTTACTGTTCTGTGTAAATAATATACAATTTTTGATTTGTATTAGTGACTTTAAACATACTGAATATTTAGACATATGTTTCTGAACAATGTCTGTACATGAGCAGTTAGTTATATTATCCCAATAAAACATGAACATTTTTATTGTCAATTGAAAGTTCACATAAGAATTGCCTTTGCAGGAAGAAAATAGAAGTTAAACAGAGAAATATTGTTCCTGCAAGACAAGAAAAGAAAGTAAACAGGCAAAGGCCTCAAATCTGGGTAGTAAACTAGGATAGAACAATGAAGATAGTTCAAAATTCTATACAAATTCCAGCCTGTTTACACTCACATAAATTGACAAACAGCTTATGGAAATATGACAAGACTATATATAATTAAACATTCTGGAAGATTTTTTGAACTAGATCAGACAATATATAATTTCTTAAAGCTTTTTCAAAATGGATTTGTACAGTTTTCAGATTTGTTATGACAGTCTAGAACTGAAATAATAGTAGTAATGACTCAATAGTTGGATAAAAATGTCAAATCCAGTCTAAACACTTGCCTATGTGTTGAACTATAATCATAATTACATCCTGTGATGATACCTTTAACACCATCAAACAACTTCTGCCTATCAATTTGAAAAGAAAAAAAATATGGATAATTGTGGATTACCAGGGGATAATAGAATGGGGACAAAGAACTGGAGAAGATAATAAAGCATCAAAATCTAAAAATCAGGATAACAGAATAACAGAGTTGTAAGGACCTTGGAGTTCTTCTAGTCTACTGTTCATGCAGTAGATTCTATACCATTTGAAACAGGAGTATGTCCAATCTTTTCTTAAAAACCTCCAGTGATGGAGCATCCACAACTTCTGAAGGCAGGTTGTTCCACTGATAAATTGTTCTTACAGTCAGGAAACCTCTCCTTGTTTTTATGTTGGTTCTCTCCTTGATTAGTTTCCATCCATTTTTTTCTTGTTCTTCCTTCAAGGTCTTTTGGAGAATAGGCTGACCCCCTCTTAACTGTGGCAGTGTCTCAAATATTGGAACACTGTTATCATGTCAACCCTAATCCTTCTTTTCATTAGACTACAGTTACCCAGTTCCTGCAACCATTCTTCATAAGTTTTAACATTCAATCCCCTAACCATCTTTATTGCTCCTCTTTGCACAATTTCTAAAGTCTCAACAGCTTTTTTATATCATGATGACCAAAACTGGCAATATTCCAAGTGTGGTCTTACCATGGTGTATATAAAGTGATCCTAAGACTTCACGTGATCTTGATTCTATCTCTTTATTAATGCAGTCTATGATTGCATAGGTTCCTTTGGTGGCTGCAATACACTGCTGGCTCATATTTAAGTGGCTGTTCACTGGGACACCTTGATCCCTCTTGTAGTTACTACTATTGAGCAAGATATCTCTTATTCTATACCGATCCTTTGTTTTTTCTTTCCTTACATTGCTCACCACTGAAATTAATTTTGTTAGAAGATCTTTTCTGGAGTGTTGACTATTCCCCCAGCTTGAAGTTGTTTGCAAATTTGATGAGGTCCCATTCTATCCCCTCATTCTAAATAATTTATAAATTTATCACTGCTTCCTTTTCTTCCCCTTGTATTTGCCTTATATTTTCCAGGAAGTGATGAAATCAGATGCCATAATCTTAGTTTTTTAATTTTCAGTTTCAAGCCAACTATTGCACTCTCCTCTTTCCTCCTCATCAAGAGACTCTTTCGTTCTCTTCCCTTCCTGCCATTAGAAAGGTACTGTCTGCATATCTGAGGTTGTTGATATTTCTCCTAGCAATCTTAATTCCGGTTTGTGATTCATCCAGCCTGGTATTTTCCATGATATGATGATTTACAATTATTAAAATATTTTAAAACAATACAATTTCAGTGGTTTTAGCTGAAATGTTCAGCAAGCAAAAATCTGCTGAGCTCCCACCCCACTGACCCACAGACTGTGCCGTTGAAATTGTCCCAGGGGTGAAACTCCCAAAGCCAAAAATGTACTCCATGACCCTTGAGAATTGAACGAACTTCGCAAGTTCATTGACAAAAATTTGGCACAGGGGTTTATCCAGCCTGTCAGACCCCAGGTGGCTACCCCTGTGCTATTCAGAGAAAGAAGGAAAGGTTGCTTCATCTCTGCATTGAGTGACCGCTCTATGCACGGTCACTCAAGCCCTCATTGTTTCCTGCCTGGACTATTGCAACGCTCTCTACATGGGGCTCCCCTTGAGGTGCACCTGGAGGCTCCAGCTAGTTCAGAATGCGGCCGTGCGGGGGATCCTGAGGGCCTCTAGATACTCCCATGTAACACCTCTCCTCCGCGAGCTGCACTGGCTGCCTGTGGCCTTCCGGGTGCGCTTCAAGGTGTTAGTAACAACCTTTAAAGTGCTCCGTGGCAATGGACCTAGGTATTTGCAAGACCGCCTCCTACCAAACACCTCCCTTCGACCAGTCCGCTCCCACAGAGAGGGCCTCCTTAGGGTGCCGTCGGCCAGACAATGCCGGCTGGCGACCCCCAGGGGGAGAGCCTTCTCTGTAGCAGCTCCTGCCCTCTGGAATGACCTACCCCCCGACCTACGTACAGTTGCGGACCTGCGCCTTTTTCGCCAAGCCCTGAAGGCCCATCTATTCCGTGCGGCCGGCCTGGCGTAGTTTGATTATGTTTTAGTGAGGGTTTTGTATGGGGTACTTTTAGAGCAGGCCTGTTATTTAATTTGATTTTAGAACAGAAACTTGTGTATATTTATTGTGGTTTTTTATTATCGCCTGTTCACTGCCCTGAGTCCCGTAAGGGAGATAGGGCGGTATATAAATTCAATTAATAATAATAATAATAATAATAATAATAATAATAATAATAATAATAATAATAATAATAATAACAATAACAATAATAATAACAATAATAAATATAATAATAATAATAATAATAATAATAATAATAAATATAATAATAATAGGGGTCTGAATGCAGTGTGCATAGAAAATATGTACCTGCTCCCTCTAATGCAGACGTGTCAAACTCGTGATGTCACGTGACATTGTGTAACATATCAGGACAGTTTTGCCGTTGTCGGCAATGGGGTGGGCGTGGCTTCCACATGACGCATGCAATGTCCAGTTTGACACCCTTGCCCTAATGAGAGACATGTTAGTGTACCTGTCGAAAGGGAAAATTTTATCTAAAGTAGATTTGCAGGAGGCATACTATCAAATAAGGATAAATGGGATGAATGGAAGACTGCTTTCAACTACCCCAATGGGCTAGTTCCAATTCAAGGTGCTACCTTTTGGACTACGGGAGGCACCTGCTATGTTTAAGCAACTAATCAACAAAGTTCTTCATGAGCACCTGTATAAGGGTTTTTTGGTTTATCTTGATGACATCTTAATATATACTGAGACTAAGGAAGAGCATATTAAAATAGTCAGAGCGGTTTTAAATAAATTGTGCTCTGCTAAATTATATGTCAAGCTCTCATAGTATGAATTTCACAAAGACTACATTGATTATTTGGGCTATTGCCATGGTGGCGAACCTATGGCACTTGTGCCACAGGCAGCATGCAGAGCCGTCCCTGTGGGCACACGCGCCATCGCCCCAAAGGGAGGTGGGGCCAAGCTGCTCCCCTCCACCTCTCCACATGCGCCTATGCTCTCGCTCTCTTTCTCTCTGCACTGGGAGTCAGGGAGCAGCTGCAAGAGCTGAGCAGATCAGGGCTGGATGGTGGAGGTAGCTGCCAGCACAACTCCAGGTAAGCCTCCAGAGCAACTTTGTGATGCCCCAGCAGGCCGATCCGGGTGGCAGAGGCCTTTTCGTGCCCCCCATGATTGATCCAGGTGGCAGAGGCCTTTACGCACCCTTCCCACAGCCAATCTGGGTGCAGAGGCCTTTTTGTGCCCCCCATAGCCAATCCAGGCAGCAGAGGCCTTTATACACCCCACATGGCCGATCTGGGTAGCAGAGGCCTTTTCAGGCCCCCCCATGGCCGATCCAGGTGGCAGAGGCCTTTTCCAAACCTCTGGAGCTCAGATCCATGGCCCCGGGTGATTTTGTGGTGCCCCAGGGGCCCGATCCAGGCTTCGGAGGCCTGGAAAAGGTTTCTACTGGTTGGACCTATGCCTGCAGAATGATTTCTTCACCCCCCCATGGCCTATCTGGGTGGCAGAGGCCTTTCCCAGGCCTCTGGAGCCCAGATTGGACTGCTGGGGCACTGCAAAATCACCCTAGGGCCATGGATCCGAGCTCCAGAGACTTGGAAAAGGCCTCTGCTGCCTAGATCAGCTGTGGGTGGATGCGAAATTGCTCTGCAGCCATAGATCCAGGTGGCAGAGGCCTTTTCCAAGCAGCGGCAGCAGCGCAATCCATGCGGCGGGTGGGGGGGAAGCGGCGGTGGCAGCAGCATGATCTGTGTGGCGGGTGGGGGGAAATGGCGGCAATGGCAGTGTGATCAGTGCTGTGGGTGGGGGGGAAACAGCAGTGGCAGTGCAACCCGTGCAGCGGGGAAAAGATGGCGGCAGCAGTGTAATCTGTGCGGCAGATGTGGGGGAAATGGTGGCGGCAGTGCGATCCATGTGGTGGGTGGGGGGGAAACATGCCCCACTTGTTCTATGGCTGCTTTCGGCTGAGCCGCATTGCAGCAGCACTGGGTGCGATACGTGAGGCAGAAAACAGCTGCGTCATGTTGAAACCGGCCGTTTGCTGCCTCCTGCCCAATGTTGCTGCCATGAGGCCGCAGAACAAGCCAGGAGGAGGTAAGGAACTGGGTCGAGGCTCTGCAAGGGTTGGGTCGGGGCGGCGGGAGAACAGCGCTCTGTGAGGGTTGGGTTAGATGCACATGGGGCTGCTGCCTCGCTTTCCATGCTTTGCTGGGGCTGGGCTGGACTGGGTGCGGAGCCTCCATGCCACTTCTTTCCCTGCAGACATTGGGAGTGCCCACCCCTCGTCCTGGGGCAGCTGCCACCATCCCGTGCTCTCCAACCCATTGCCGGCCGGCCAGATGTGCCGAGCTCAGGCCTCGGGAAGATGGAGGCCGGAGGGGAGTGAGAGCCACAGCTGCCTGGCTCTTCTGCCTGAGGACATGTGTGGGGAGATGCACCATGTCTGCTCAGTAAGCCGCGGTTTGCCCACAGGAGGAGGAGGATGGGAAGAGGAAGTCTGGCTGGGGACGGGCACAGTGCTGCCCATTGGGGGAATCTAACCAGCCCCAGCCTGGAGGGGGGAGATGGCAGCATTTGGGAGGGGGTGTAGCTGCCCCCTTCCCCTCCAAGCCATCAGCTGAGCAAGATGTCATCCTGTCCACTGCCCCACCCCCTGGATCTCCCCCAGCCCTGCCCGGTCCCCACAGGCATCTCAGGAGCAACATCGAGCTAGCCGTGCCCACCCAGAGGGCCACGCCCACCCAGCACCCAGCAATACATAAGTGGGTTTGGGGTTGCAGTTTGGGTACTCGGTCTCTAAAAGGTTCGCCACCACTGGGCTATTGCATCTCAAGTGAATGGGTAGAGATGGACCCAGAGAAAGTGCAAGCTGTAGTGGAGTGGGGTCCCTCTTGCACTTAGGCTTTGCCATTTTTTACTGGCAGTATATTCATTCATTCACACAAATTTCACTCCCCATCAGAAACCTCCTAAAAACTAGAGGTGGGGATAAACCAAACCCATCTGCTGAAATGGATGGGGGAGTGTCAAGCGGTGTTTGAGAAACTAAAAAGGCTTTTCTCGGTAGAGCTGGTACTGAAGCACTTGGACCCAGAGAAAGTTTTGTTATTCAAGCTGATGCTAGCGACGTGGCTGTGGGAGTGGTTCTCCTCCAGAGAAATGAGGAAGGCCAACTGCAGCCCTGTGCAGAAAACTGTCTGAGACTGAGGAGTGGTGGGCGGCCTGGGAGAAGAAAGCCTATGCTGTGTGATGGGCCCTCCTGACCTGGAGGTATTTTCTAGAGGGGAGTAAAATACCATTTCAGGTGTGGACCGATCACAAGAATCTCGAAGCTATGAAAACCCCTAGGAAGCTGTCCCCTAAGCAAGCATAAAAAAGATCCAGGAAACTACAGACTAGTCAGTTTATTATATTATTATTATTATTATAATTTAATTTATATACCGCCCTTCTCCCGCAGGACTCAGGGCGGTGCACAGCATATTAAAAACAGTACAAATACAAAACATAAAAAATACAAACCCCTGTAAAACCAGATTAAAAAACCGAATATTAGAAGCTGTGTTTCTATTTAAAATTATTTTTAAAATCACCCTAAATAAA
>NW_015386498.1:923383-993410 GCF_001527695.2 Protobothrops mucrosquamatus | reverse complement strand
CATGTAGAGAGCATTACAGTAGTCCAGGCGGGAGGTGACGAGAGCTTGAGTGACTGTGCGCAAAGCGTCCCGGTCCAGAAATGGACGCAACTGGTAAATCAGGCGGACCTGATAGAACGCCCCCCTGGTCACGGCCGACAAATGATCTTCCAATGTCAGCCGTGGATCCAGGAGGACACCCAAGTTGCGTGCCCTCTCTTTTCTGGGAAAATCCTAGAAAAGATTATTAAAAAACAGATCTGCGAACAACTAGAAACAAACAAAGTCGTAAGTAGTAGCCAGCATGGGCTTGTCAAAAATAGATTATGCCAAACCAATCTCATCTCATTCTTCAATAAAGTGACTAAGCTAGTAGACCAGTGAAACACAGTGGACATAGTATACTTGGACTTCAGTAAGACATTTGACAAGATAGATCACAACCTACTCCTTGGTAAACTAAGAAAAGGTGGGATAGACAACATCACTACCAGATGGATCTGTAACTGGCTAACAAAACATACTCAATGAGTAGTCCTCAATGGCACTACATCCACATGGAGAGAAGTAAACAGTGGAGTACCACAAGGTTGTGTCTTCGGCTCAGTACTCTTCAATATCTTCATCAATAACTTAAATGAGAGAATAGAAGGGGAACTCATCAAATTCGCAGATGACACCAAACTAGCAGGAGTAGCCAACACCCCAGAAGACAAACACAGGATCCAAAAAGAACTTAACCAACTTGAACAATGGGCTCTTCCAACAAAATGAGTTTCAATTTGGAGAAAAGCAAAGTCTTACATTTAGGCAGGAAAAATCAAAGGCACAAATACAGATTGGATGAGACCTGGCTCAAAAACAGTAACTGTGAGAGGGACCTTGGAGTTCTAATGGACGATCACTTGACTATGAGCCAGCAGTGTGCAGCAGCAACCAAAAAAGCTAACAAAATCCTGGGTTGTATAAACAGAGGCATAGAATCAAGATCACAAGAAGTACTATTACCGCTTTATAAAGCCCTAGTAAGACCACACCTAGAATACTGCAGCCAATTTTGGTCACCATACCACAAAAAAGATGTTGAGAGCTTGGAAAAAATTCAAAGAAGAGCAACTAAGATGATCAGGGCCCTGGAGACTAAAACATATGAAGAACGGCTACCGGATTTGGGTCTGGCTAGTCTAAGGAAAAGAAGAAATAGGGGAGACATGGTAGCAGTGTTCCAGTATCTGAGGGTCTGCCACAAGGCAGAGGGGGCCAGGTGGAAGGACGAGAAACAATGGTTAGAAACTGATCAAAGAGAGAAGCAAACTGGAACTAAGGAGAAATTTCCTGACAGTGAGGACAATCAACCAGTGGCACAGCTTACCCCCCAGAAATCATGGGCACTCCATCACTGGAGATTTTTAAGAAGAGACTGGACATCCATCTGTCTGAGACAATATAGGTTCTCCTGCTCAAGCAGGGGGCTGAACTAAAAGACCTCCAAGATCCCTTCCAGCTCTATTCTATTCTATTCAATTTTACAATTCATTACCTTCCTGGGGGGAAGAATTTCCTGGCAGATGCTCTGTCTAGGATGCTGCTGTCATGGTTCCGGTAGATGAGACCAATTAAAAAAACTTCAAGGCAAGGAATTCTTCTATTCTATTTATTTGGCTACAAAATAACAACACATAAAAAGGTGAATCCAAGACTGAATTCCCCTCCCCTCCCCCTGGTTACAAAGTTGCAAGTTGCAATTCATACCCCAATTATATGTCATAAATTACATTCACCAATTGTTAGCAAACACAGGCTCTCCTCCCAGATCTCCAGCCCGCCAAAATGTTATCAGTAATGACCTTGGTTCCCATACATGAGAATTGTTATGGCTCCTCAAAACTACACTTCCCTCCTCCTTTCTTTCTAAATATGTGGCAACCAAAAACGAAGTGAAAATGACTTCAGTTCAGTTCATTGCAGTGTTGACAGCTGCAATACATTAGTGCTAAATCAGAAGTAACTAAACTATTCCTAACTCCCAAACAGTTAGCAGCACCTGTCACTACTCAAGACAAACAAAGACAAAGATGCCAATAGACCCAACGGCGGCCCAGGACTTCAAGAAAGCTCTGGAAGCTGATGAGTGGTTTCAAAGCCATAAGAACCTGTGTCTAATAAAAGACGATCTGGCCTGGGTATGGGAGAAAATATATGCTCCAGCAGCTCTAAGGCTGAGAGTAATGCAAGCTGGGCATGATTTGAAAATTGCTGGACACTTTGGGTTCATCAAAACCCTACATCTGCTTTAAAGGCAATTTTGGTGGCCTTCTTTAAAAAAGGACATAGAAAACTATGTAGCTAGCTGACCCACATGCGCTGCAGCAAAGTGAAGGCAAGGAAAAGCACCAGGACTATTGCAGCCAGTGAAGCGCCCTTCAGCACCCTGGAGAGAGATCTCTATGGACTTTATTGTGGAGCTTTCTGAAAGTGCTGGAAATACATTCATTTGGGTGGTTACGGAGTTGTTCTCCAGGCAGGCCCACTTTATCCTATGCCCAAAGATCCTAATGGCCAAAATGCTGCTAAACTTTTTGTGCAGCACATCTACCAGTTTCACAGTACCCCACAATTTTGGACAGGGGGGTTCAATTCACCTCCAAGTTCTAGAGAGCCTTTTTGGACCTTTTGGGTTCTAATCAAGGGTTATTATCTACTTATCATCCTCAAATAAATGGGGGGACAGAATGATTGAACTCAATTCTAGAATAGTATATCTGATGTTTTATCAACTATCAACAGAACAACTGGACTGATCTGTTGCCTTTTGCTGAGGTTGCTTACAATAATGCTGTGCATTCCAGTACTGGTTATTCTCCTTTTCAGGTTGCAGTCAGACATTTGTTCCCATACCAGAATTACCCGCTAAGGAACCAATATTCCCTCCTTGCAAGAGTGGATCAAATAGTTGCAAAATACCTGGCCGGTAGTATGAAAAGCCCTAGATGAGGCCAGAGAAGCATATAAAGCTCAGGCTGTTAAAAAGAGGGTAGAACAGAAACCTTTTGTGGTTGGAGATAAGGTGTACCTCTCTACTAGATACTTGCAATCTTTACAACTTTCTAAAAAATTGGATTCTAAGTTTTTTGGACCTTTCCCTATCAAATGCATTATTAATCTGGTGACTATTGAATTACAGTTCCCTAAGAGCCTAAGACAAATTCATTGTGTCTTTCATTGTAGCCTACTCAAACCTGAGATCACCTCCAATCCTAGGGCCCCGGCTCCTTCCAGCTCCTACGCCCATATTGGTCGAGGGCGAACAACAGTTCCAATTGTGAGACATTCTAGACTCCCATAAACATCATGGGTCCACTCAGTAGCTTGGAAAAATCTCCCATCCTGTCAAAATGAGTGGGTATACAAAAACATATTAATGCTCCTAGGTTACTTAAATGCTTTCACTCTAAGTATCCTGATAAGCCTGATTAATGCTATTGTTTTGCTTGTTTTCTTCCCCTTCCCTAACCCTAACCCTAACTCTAATCCTTGTGATTGTGTCCTTCCTCCAGGGGATGGAATGTATCATCCATATCTGAGAGACAGTTGTGCTTGGAGCCAGAAGGAAACAAAAGCAAGAGAGACCTTGAAAGAGCGCACAGAAGAACCCAGTTACCAAACCACTAGGCCACCTGTGGATTAGCTGGAATTCAAATGAACACTGGGACTCTGAGGGGAGGAGTATTGAATACTGCTTTTATTATAATGCTTTTGCGGGGTTTTTCTCAGACCTCGCCTTATTACCCCTGCTATCACTAGTCCCTAATAAAAGTTCCTTTTGAGACAATGCCTGAGTTCTGCTTTCATGAGTTCTGCTTTCTTGGTTGCCTTAGCTGAGGTAGGTCCTTACACTAGTGAAGTTATTCCAATATGCCACTCTGAAGCAGAAGAAAAAGGAGAATCACATCTGGACAATTTGCAGGTAGTCCTCAGCTTACCACCATTCATTTAGCAACTGTTTGAAGTTAAAATGGCACTCAAAAAAGTGACTTGTGACCATTTTTCATACTTATGACTGCTGCAGTATCTGCATATATTTATAATGGTTGCAGTGTCCTGGGATCATGTGATCATGATTTTGCAACCTTCTGAAAAGCAAAGTCAATGGGAGAGCCAGATTAAGTTAACAACCCTGTTATTAACTTAACAACTGCAGTGATTCATTTTAATTTTTTAATTTCATATGGTATAACAGAATACTGCATTAAGCATTATTATTTATTTTTGATATTCATGCTGCTTCTTCTTACTGGGAGATCCTTGTGAGGTCCAGCAGTTAGAATGTGTAAACTATTTAGCTGTGATAAAGTCACATTATTTGGGCTGTACCAGAAGGAGGCTAGTCTACACCACACCCTAGTTATCAGGATGCAGGGAAAAGATGTAAAATAAAGCAAAACTCACTTAACAACTGTCTTGCTTAGCAATGGGCTCAGTTGCATTCATAAGTCAAGGGATACTTATCTTCTACAACCATATTTTCTTTATAATGAAATAATGAACAGTTTTTTCCTTGCATCTTTCAGAATGCTAATGTTTCTATTGTCTTTTTTTCCTTATTTCTTGGTATGTTTGCAATACTACTACAGGAAAATAGTTGTTAACAGTTCCTGTAGCCATAGCCATTATTTAAAATATTCTTTTCATAACAAAGCATTATAAGTGAGATATGGAAGCTTGTTTTTCTTATGAACAAACCAGAAACTTTACTTAAATATATTTTACTGCTCATCCAAGCCATTGAGTTTGAGAGTTCTAATCTCAGTCATTAGAACAAGTTTGCCTTTTAGTTTTAGCAAAGGCTTAGTTATTAGATGTTGGGTATTTAGGAGTGACTACTTGTAATTTCATTTTGCATTATTTAAAGCCAGATTTAACTCTTTTCTGTTGTCCCAAATGGAATTGTAGATGTCCATGACACTATACCTATGGAGAAGTTGCCAGTGAATATCCATTGATTTATTCCTCCTTGGCCAAGTATCCTTGAAGAATGTTTGGTAGAGGGATTTTTGTTGTTGTTTGTAGACTTTAGCAAATATTGTGATTGTTGATTACCAACATTTTGGTAACAACTTCCTTCCTTCCTTCCTTCCTTCCTTCCTTCCTTCCTTCCTTCCGTCCTTCTCTCCCTCCCTCCCATATATACTTTTAATGGAAATTTAGTCTATGATCCCCATATTCTTTTGCTACTTGGGAAATTTAGCATCTTTTAGTGTGGATATATCCACCAATCTTTTGTCATTGTAAATTGTAATTGTAAATCTGTATGAATTTATGCATTATAAATTTCCAGATTCTTATATATTATAATTTTTAAATGCTTGAAAGCATTGCATGAGTTGCAGTAATATAAACAGTAGTCCTTGCTCCTGCAGCTGAAAGAATATTATCTCTGCAAGGAAGATGGAATCAACTGATAATTGTTTGCTAGTACAATCCTTAACCCAAGTAATTACAGACAGACAGCAGGCAGAATGGCAGATAGCAGACAGAATGGCAATCCTCAAATGAAAGCCTGCTGTGGCCCAATTTTCTCCATATTTGCTGTTTCTTGTCATTATAAACAGCTATCCTTGCCAAGGAAAATGAGAAATGAAACCATACTAATGATACTTGATATTGCTAGGCCTGTAAAGACATGCATTTTGTTATCATTAGTTTTCTTTGTCTCACATATGAGTTCCTGGCACAGATTTGACTATTGAAACTGAACCTTCTATCCGTCTGAGTCTGTCTTCTTCTTAAATGACCAAATTTATCAACCAGGATTAGGCTGCCCGTGACAGTGATCAAAGTGAAGCAGCTGGCATAAAAAAAACAGCAAGTTGTTTGTCATTTTAATTTACTGTTGCACTGTTTTACACCCAGGAATGGAAATGGATATAAAATAACATGGCTGGATTTAGATACTTTGCTCCTTTATTTTGTCGCTGTGTAGATTGGCTGTGTGCATCTGGCAGAAGAATGGCTTGAGCTGGTATAGGCCAACCAAAGTAATGAGTCCGGTTTTTGTATGTAAAAAGCTCATTATTTTACATAATGGATTAAATATCCATTCAACTGTAGTTGAACTGTAGAGTTCATATTGGATTCAGGCGAGACATTAAGATTTAGCCTGAGCTCAGGGCACTGGAAAAATATTGCAAAAGTAATTTCTTACTATTAGTTGCAAGTAAGCTCTTCTCTTCTAAAGAAGAACTGCATTCATTTCCTAAATTGGTCATTTCATTTACTCCAGCCACAATCTATGTAATAATTATTGAAGGTTCTTTTTTGTGATGTGTTGCCTGTGTGGTTGGTCATCCTTGACATATTGCCTACTTGACAGCCTCTCAGCTTTTACTCTTATCATTGCAGATGAATCACTTCCTTAATATCTCATGTTTTTAGAGCTTCTGTTCCCAAAACAATGATTTTCCCAGTATTGCAGAGATCTGTGTTTGTTTCTGTTTATCAAAAAGGCATAGTTAAAGTATTCAAACTATTAGTATTTGGAAATATTACAGCTAGCTGTAGTGTCCTGAAAAGTTTAAATGTAGTTAATTCTTATTTCTAGAATTAAGTCTAAAAATTATTGCCAATATATTATGGTTTCATTGCTATAAAAATTAGGCTTCTGAGAACTCACTGAAATCAGTGAGATTTAAAGAGCAAAATATGTGATGGATTGCAGTCACATATATTTTAATTGTATGAAAAGCCTATTTGATTAGAATCATGATAGGAATTTCTGGGATTAAATTTATGTCGCTGAAAGGCAATAGAATGGGATGAGTTCTTCCTCTACCCCGAGTTTGCAGACTGATATTAGAATTGCAAGGTTCAAGAACCACTGAAAAAAGGTACAAATAAAGATGTTCTGTTTTTCCTCTATTTTCCCAAGACTATAGAAATTTTAGTGGTAGGATGTGTATATTGAATGCTTAGCAAAATACACTGCTCAAGTTGGAAAGTCTCAGTTTGTGCTGTGCCCAAATTTTATAGCATTGTTTTAGTACTTTAACCACGTAATTCATGTAACACAACTCTATTGGTTCCTAGAATCCTCTGATTCCATCCTTTATGTTGGAGACAGAAGTCTCACTTTATAGAATGGAAAGTCATGTCAGTTTTGACTCCTCTCCCACTGGCTTCCAAAGCTATTTTTCCAATCTCTTGAAAGAATTGCGCTAGAGGAAACTTTTAGCATAAAATAGATGTATAGACAATGAAAAAGAATGGGAATACATATATGATAGTGGAATGGCTTGCATCCAAAAGTTGTGGGTGCTCCATCACTGGAGGTTTTTAAGAAGAGATAGAACAACCATTTGTTCAGAATGATATAGAGTCTCCTGCTTGAGCAGAGGGTTGGACTAGAAGACCTCCAAGGTCCCTTCAATTCTGCTATTCTGTTATATTAGAGTTGGGAATGTTACAAATGGATGAATATAGAGGATGAGCAAGACTGTCTTGATGTCCTTCAGTGATCTGGTTATGAGCAGAATGTACTCAAAGTGTATATTAATTGTTCACTATGGACTATTACCTCCTTGCCCTTCTTGCATCACCTAATAGCTACAGAGAAAGGAATCACGGTGAGTTGTGAAAGTAGTATGACTCTTAATATTATTTTCATTCATTTATCTTGATGACATTTTTTGCTTTTCATTTGCTTCCTTTCCCTTAGAAAGTTTGGCATTCTGAATACCCCTTGGAATGTACTTAAAGGAATTGAGGATACTTTCATAATAAGTAGTTTAGCTATAATCTACTGTAGAATATGATTTTCCACCAATGTTTCCTGGGAAATAAGCATTATGACCTTAAAATTCTATACTATATATTTTTTCCCCAATCCTGACTTGAAAGAGGAGCATGAAATAGAATGTCTATGTTTGGTCAGAAAGGCCATCCGAGAAGTAGTAAACAAGTTTATGTGTCATAAAAGAAATACTTTCACAAAACTGACTAAAGCCAGTTTCCCAACCCTTTGAGAATGATTTCACCCATTCTGCTTCCTTTTAATCATTAATAAAATAGGGGATTATTTCAGGAACTTATATTAAGTAGGCCAGAGTGACATCAACAACAGCTGAGCAAACTGACTGAGTCTGGATGTAAATGCGTACATTTTTCCCCTAACAAGACAGTAACAATATTTGATGAAGCAAAGGCTCTTCGAATTAGAACTTTTTAAAAAAGAAAAGAAAAAGAGAGATCACCATTCTAATTCTTATGCTTTGTTTTCTAATCAAGTGATGTTTTGTTTAACAAAAGGATCTTCCACATTGCCATCATCTTATTCTGATATATTACCAGATGGGATATGAATTCCTTTTCATTTGTTTATAGTTTCCTTTCCTTCTTGCTAATTTCCATTTGTCTTTACTAAAAAAAACTAAATGCATGTTTGGAGCATGGGGAATTATAATAAGCCTAAATAAAAGTTAAACCCAAGAATGCGGAATGACTCCAAATTAATCTGCAAAAGAAAGCTGGTTTTAAAACCTTTTCCAGATTGATAGGGTCTTATAAAAATCCTGGTTGCTATTTAACTTTTGGAAACTTGACTTACCCAAAAATGGATCTGGCCAATAAGAAATATTTATCATTGAATTAAAATGCACTTAGGGAAATATTGCCAGCACGAATGAATAAAGGGTCGTTTTTGTCCTGTTGAGAAACAAGTCTTCCATTGTAGTACTGACCATAGCATAGAGGTGTCTGACATGACTGTAAGTATTTCTTGTCAGCTTAATCTTCTATGGGCTATTGATATGCAGCAACTATGATTGCAATGAAAACACAGAGAATTGCTTCTACTGAAAATATTATTTCCATGTTTCTGTAAAGCAGTCAGGTACAATTATTCCAGGCAGATTTGAGAATGTGACAATAAATTAAAAAGTCACTTCCATAACAAATTCACCTTTACAATAGCTTTTTTTAGTAGCATAAGGAACTAAATAAGGTCCTTCTTATTTTGATTTTTCAGATTACTGATAATTTCTATAAATATATTAGTTATATTCTGTGCAGACGTCAAAGCAAAATCAGTTATTACCCAGCATGGTGCAAATTCTGACAATAGGAGAATTTCAAGTATTTCTAAAAACAATAGTAATAATCAATAGCATTTCATGCCAGACTTAATCAATACGTCAGCCAGCATTAACCAATAAACCATGCATGGATTAATAGATAACCACTAGTACTGTGGCTTACCACTGCTCACAATATCTGTGTTATAAGCCTCTCACCTGCTACAATATGTGTTTCTACATTCTGAGTTAATTGCAGCCTCAAAGTAATCTCTATTTACGTAGAGCATATTGCTATAGTATAGTATAAGCGCTTGAATTTCTGTTGACTGGCCTTCTACTTGAAATAGGACAACAAGAGGGATTCATTCCTCTCTCTCTCTCTCTCTCTCTCTCTCTCTCTCTCTCTCTCTCTCTCTCTCTCTCTCTCTCTCCATATATAGGTTATTCTAGGCAGCTTACAACATTTTAAAAATCCATCATAAAAAATCTACTAGAAAAACCACACTTCACATCCCATGGCAGAAACAAGAAAATTTAATCAGGCCTTTCAGAAAAGCACAGGATGGGAGCCAATCATACCTTGGGAAGAATGATACTTCATAAACATGGGACCACCATCAAAAAAGGCCCTTTTTCCTGGTCCCATCAGATGTACATCTCTAATTGATGGGACCCGTAACATGCTTGCCTTTCCATTCTTGTGAGCTGGGTGGATATAATTGGGAGAAGTAGTCTGGCCCCTAATTATATAGGAGTTTAAAGATAATAACCACCTTGATTTGTACCTGAAAGTATATTGGCAGCCAGTGCAGCTCCCAAAGAAGTCTAAGTTTGCACTTCACAAGTCTAAGTTTGCACTTCAGAGAAAACCTCATGTAGAACACATTACAATAGTCTAGACAGGAAGCAATCAGGGCATGGGTGATTGTGATAAGGACTATTGATCCAGGAATGGGTATAACTGGTGCACAACATGAAGTTGTGCAAAGGCCTTCTGATCATGACTGCTGCCTCCAAGTCCAGGCGAGCCCCAGATTATGCACCTGGTCAATCTGGGGCAGTGCAACCCTATCCATGACCAAAGAAGGTAATTCTCCAAGAGCCAAAGAGCCCATAATTTAGAGTCACTCCATCTTGCCAGAATTCAGTTTCAGCTGTTGCTCCTCATCCAGATCTCAACAGCCCCCAGGCACTGAGAGAGAGTGGTTGCCACATTGTTCAACTCACCATGGGCAGAAATGTACAACTGTAAATGATCAAGACACTGATAATTTCACACCACGGTGATGGATTATCTCCTCCATTAACAGACAAAATATCAGGAATCCTACAAGGCAGGTTCTGGAGGCCAGAGATCATGTCCCTGAACAACATTTACTTAGAAAGCCTTGGAGGAAGGAAGTGAATCAGGACAACACAGTGCCCTTCACCCTCAACACCCACAGCTGTTCCAGAAGGATACCGTGCTCAATGGTATCAAAAGCTGCTGAGAGGTTGAGTAGAGTGAGAACGGATGCACCACCCCTATCTTGCTTCTGCCAGATATTACCCAAAAGCATGATTAATGCTTTCCATTCCCATATACAGGTTTGAACTGGGACTGAAAGGGGTTCAAATAATATTTTTCATCTAGTCCCAAATTGCTTTTTCAAAAGGCAACTAGTTTTGTTTTTTTTCCTTGAAGACATTTCGCTTCTCATCCAAGAAGCTTTTTCATTTTCTTGGATGAGAAGCTAAACATCTTCAATGAAAAAACAAAGTCCAGTTGACATTTGAAAAACCACTTTAAAGACAACTATGACCTGGATGACTGAGAATATCCATAGACTTTTTCATCCAGGATCCTCTGAAACTGCAGCACAAGTATCTTCTCAACAACCTTCCACAAAAAGGAGACAGAACAAAAATTCTACATCTGGGTGGGATCTATTAATGGCCTCCTTAAATGTCTACTCTAAGCAATCACCCCTTTCCCAGAGAAGCATTTGTCATCCCCAGAAATCACCTGCAGGTCATTTCTTTGGAGGCCTTAACAGCCAGGGAGGGTACAGATCTAAACACAGATGACCAAACTCATTTTCCCTAATATCCTGTTTACTTCCTCAGACCAACTGTTGCTTGAAATGAGCCCATGGTTGCCACATATTCCTAAGCCCTTTGGAATAAGATATGGAAAATGTATACCAACAGCAAGGAAGATTTCAGTACTACCCCATCATCAGATCCCAGAGCTCAGGAAGGAACTTAGTTTGCAGCAATATGAGCATTTAAACTTGTTTCTACAGTCCAATCTGAAATAAAGACATTCACAGCTTGTCCTGTTAGAGATATGGCTTCTTGTCACCATTAAGATGTCACAGAAGATCACCACCTCCTTTCCCCAGTTTTAGGACAGTGGCTGGCAGAATAGGATGGCATCCCATCTTCTGCACCACTAGATTTCAGGAATATATACCAGGTTGGTTTGTCCATGCACTATTAGAATTATAGACAAATATGTTCTTGCTACAAACATTTTACAAAATTGGAAGAAAAAGTGTGGTTTATTTTTTCAATTTCATTTTTATTAACTTTAAATATCAAAAGCATTAAGAACATGAAAAAAGCCTGGATCTTCAATAATTATATTGATGTTCTCATGAAGATGACATGAACACTGTGGCAGTCTATCAGACCATAAGGGAGTGTCCTATTACCCTTGAATAGTTGAAATTATATTGATTACCATCATTGTTAACTAATCTCATCTCCTTTTTAATGGCCAAATGGATAGTATTACACATCCAATGAGAATCTATAAACATTACTTCAATGCCAAAAACATCAACATTCTAGTGGCAAGACATACACTACCCTGATGTAGTGCCAGAAGGCACTTATGTAAAAAAAAAATACAATCCATAGTTATGGAATATATAGTTAAGTTAAATTTCTATTTATTTCCCATTATATTTTTGACTGGACTGTTAAGAAAAAATGACTTTTAAGTTATAATATTGAAATGATTCCTTAATGAAATAGGGAACAAGCATATTAATATTTGTTTGAAGTCAGTATTTTTTTGTGTCAATATGGATGACTTTGCATTTGCTATATAGATTTGCATTTGCCATTTTGAGATGCATTCTTCCAGTTAGAGCTCTTTAAGGCTCTTTACAATCCTTATACATTTGCTACTTTGAACAGCATTATGTTAGTAAGTGTAGTTATCTCACTGCTCAATCTAAATCCAGATTTTTTTATAAATAAATTCAAAAGTACTCTTCCCCAAGATACCATAGTCAAAACATCTTTCCAACTTCATATGCTCCCTTGGGTGTGGAACTTTTTCAAAGATCATTTGAAAGTTCAAATAAATAGGTTGTGAAGCAATTCAGAAATAACTTAGAAACTACCTAGACAAAACATGTTCACTAATTTGTAGATATGAGTTTATTTCTGATTTAGCAGTAGTTCATTTGAAATTAACGCAAACATATTTTCCCCTTTGCAAGGCTGCAGCCCAATGGAGCATTGACATTTTTTCTTGCCTGATCTAGGTCCTGGACTTGTGCTATTGTGCTTGAAATTCACTCCAGACAAAATAAAGTCTGGTTTGTAATCCCAGATTTCCACTGATTATTCTAGCTGAATAGATTTCTTCTTCTAAAAATGGATTATATTCTCTCATGCTTCAGAGTCTTTGTCATTGGAAATATAGATTACCATACTTCAGAACATTTTTTACTCATTGAGGTTGGCATGCAAACAGTATTTATATCGTACAAATGTGGCCCATTGGCTGTTATTAAACAATACATCATTCTATACCACCACATTATCAGGACTGACTCTGGGAATTGTTCAGAAACATCTGGGTGTATTTTTATATGCCCCTTTCTACTTTAGCTAGATAAAGTAGCTTGGCTCATTTATGCATTAATGAATTCACATTAGATGATGTGTGAAATACAAGGATCCTTTTAAAAACTGTTTAGAAAGTATCACAGCTGTGAGGCTGTTAACCAAGATAAAGCATTCTGATTGTTTAGTTCTTGTGCACAAGCAACTCTACCTGTTTATTTCCAAGCCAACTCAATACCCATTGCCAATTTTGATTTTAAAATTTTTAAATATCCTTGAGAGATTAAGAACAGTAAACAGAAGGACTACTTATTTTTTGTTGGAAGGCCTTCATCAAAAGCTATATAAAGTTAGTGGTTGAGAAAAGATCTTTTCATCATGAGAAAGCTTTCTTTAAAGATGGTAACTTAGTGCTTACTTTGACATCATTTAAGTGCAAGGGGAAAACACTATGTATTTTTCTGTATTTCTAAATGTGACCTGTTTTATATCTAGCCCAGACTGTTTTTCTGATGTTTTCAAGCCACATTTTATATTCATAAAACTAGTAAGATGACAAATTCATTATGTTTACATTAATGAACATCCTGAATTAGTCCTGCAGTTTTCTTGGCAAGATTTTAGAAGTGGTTTGCCATTATTTCCTTCCTAGGGCTGCGAGACAAGGACTAGCTCAAGGTCATCCAGCTGGGTTTGTGCCTAAGGCAGTACTAGAACTCACAGTTTCCTGCTTTCTAGCCTGATGCCTTAACCATGACACCAAATTGGCAATGGATAGAGGAAAAGAAGTATTTTAAAATGGAGGTGTGGCACAGAATTAATAATATGCATATAATAATTTTATAATATAGTGTGTAGTCTGTATATGATATTAAACAAGATTTTGTTTGGCTTCTGAACTATATTATTAATAACTGCACTAGACTACAGCCACCCTTTTTTGCTTATTTCTTTAAACTCCAGTATAGGTGTATATGTTTGTCAAGTTTTCATTTAGCTAACCACGAATCTGGTTTATGGATTTGGCTGAAAAAGCAAATAAATGTTGCATATTTCTGTTAATAAACAGATTTTTGAATATAATTTGAGAGCATAAACATTTTATATGACATTTTATATATCATATGACATTTGTTTCCTATAGTACTATATTTCTATTTGCATTTTCCCATGATTTATTTATTCATTTTTATTCCATATCAGTTCACTGATAATTTAGGGTAGCTTACATATTATACCATAAAGTGGTTTGTTTGTTTGTTTGTTTGTTTGTTTGTTTGTTTTAAAAAACTTTTGAACTAAGAATTGGTATATATTAATTTTTATCTACAAATGCATTTCAGGTTCTCCTATGCACTGAGAAGTCCAAATTCATTTTATTTTTATAAGCATTTTTGTGCAATGCATTTCTAATCTGCCTGTATCAGGAACATTTGTTGCAAACAGTAATGGAAGGAAAATGAGGATATGAATGCAGTGACATTAAATAAATGCTTCAAATTTATACTTTCATTCACCATCTGATACAAGTGTGTATGTTGCAACATTTGTGCCATAATGCATTTCAGTGTTATACCTTTTGCCTTCCCCAGTGGAGGCCCATGAGAACAAATAGTTCCATTTTTAAGTTTAATTCCCCCCCCCACACACACACAATTGTTGATGAGGGTTCCTTATACAAATGACTACATTAAATATTGTCTGGTTCTCATGCTCAGAGGCTATGTTCTAGATTTGGAAACTTAGTATATTCCCAGAAATAAAAGCAATATAATATCAAAAATCTTATTAATTGCTCAAAATTTATTCAAAGTTAAGATTCAAGATTCAAAAAAGGGCTCAATTTAATTTTAATTTGTGATTTGAGAATTAATTTGAGATTTTGGCAACTGGATTCAATTTCAGCTAGTGTAGGAGTCCAGATTTGATTTGGGGGAAAAATGATCCACCAGTTATAATGGGGAAACTTAAAACATCTAAGCTGCTCATCCTGCTTTCAGAATGAAAAATGAAGGAGACAAAATTTTGGAGAATTTTAATCTTGCAGATTTCAGTTGGATACTTCCAAGGATATAAAGAGAACTAAACAGCTTTAGTTGAAGTCCATGCATAAAATATCTATTCCAATATAAAAATGTAAATTTAGAAGGATACTATGATCAGTGGTATCAAATGTTGCTGGGAGAATTTAAGGACTAATAGGGTCTCTATCCAAGTCCTGACCAATGGTATTCACACAAGCAACCAATGCTTCTTTGTTCCATGTCTATGCCTGAAACCTGATTGAGAAATAGTCCATATGAACTGTTTCCCCTTAGGTATTTCTCAGTTAGTCAGTAATCACAGTCTTGATAAACGTTTCCAAAATTCTAGGATAGAAATAGATAATTGATTATTAGGGATCACTGGATCCACAGAGAGCCTTTTAGGAGAAAGACACCACAGTTTCTTTCAGGGATACCAATATCTGCTCTCTCAATATTTGAATTTCAGAAGTTTAAAACCACTTTACAGAATGACCCAATTCCTCCTATAAATAATTACAACCATATCATATAAATGAAAAATACTTTCTGAATGTTTCATCTTAACCAGGGTTTGATATATCATTCTAAGAAAAAAAATAGTAGGGGAATAGTATAGGAAATGACTTCAATTGTCTGTGATCAAAGCTAACCAATAATAACAATATTAATACTCAGCACTTATAAAGCCCTTTAATCTTCAAAGCACCTCGAATGACTGATTGTCTGCAAAGATTAGTAATGAACTGCTGTCTTATGAATCTTTGCCACATCTACATCAGGAGTTCAGATTCAAGTCAGGTCAAAAGAAACTAAAATGATGAATCTTTGATAATTGATGACTATTTAGTTACCGTAACTGATTCACTGTTCATCTAGCTATGAGCACATTTCCAGGTTAAGAAGCCACACACTCAGTGTAATGGTTAAGAAAACAATTGTTAAAAAAAAACAGTGTTGGAAAAATAATCACTTCATGAAAAGAAAAGAAAAAGAAAAGGATAAATATGTTAATATCACATTCATTTTAATTTTACATCTTATTTGGTATTCATTTAGAGTTTGATTAAGGCATTTTTTCTGAAAAGAAAATGTTGGTAATTGGAGCAATGACATTAAAGTGATCTGATGGTATCACACTATATTATGAGCCTAACCCCCTGGACATCCAAGAAAAATAGAAAACTTAATTAAAATTAATCAAGGTAAAATTTGCTTTAGGAGGATTCTCATTCTCAGACATTCATTTACTTCTTAAAATGATGAGCCTATAATGTTCTCAATTACATAAAGGTAATTTTTTCAGGTTCTCAACCTACAGGAATACTATACTATAATAAATGTATATTGTAAGCAATTGATTGTACACATGCTCTAATCAGACTGTCAACTGAATGTAATTCTGACGAGAAGCAACGGGTGGAAACTAATCAAGGAAAGAAGCAACCTAGAACTAAGGAGAAACTTCCTGACAGTTAGAACAATTAACCAGGGGAACAACCTGCCTCCAGAAGCGGTGAATGCTCCAACAGTGGAAGTTTTTAAGAAGAGACTGGATAGCCATTTGTCTGAAATGGTATAGGGTTTCCTGCCTGAGCAGGGGGTTGGACTAGATGAGCTCCAAGGTCCCTTCCAACTTTATTATTATTATTATTATTATTGTTGTTGTTGTTGTTGTTGTTGTTGTTATTATTATTATTATTATTATTATTATTATTATTATTATTATTATTATTATTATTATTATTATTATCTTCCCAGGTATTGAGGTCAGGCTGATAGTTATATCACTATTTATTTGCTGATAGTCTAAAGCTAATGCTGTTTCAAATTCATCCATGATCAAGTCTTTCATAAGCTCTAAAACTGAAGTGAAACATACTGTGGGCTCTAATTTGCCACCTGTTGAGATATTAGTTTGTTGTTTTGACAGGATTGCCAACATCCTCTGTTTATTACATGGACAACAATGTTAAAAAGTCATCAGCATTTCATAGACATGTTTAACATATTTGCTTTTGTCTTGTTTTAACTTGTTAGGAAGAAGATAGTAAAACAAGATTTGGGGTGTACAGAAAAATAAAAGAGAGCTTTCCTGAATTAGTAGTGAAGAAATTGCTAGTTGGAGAATTGCAGGAACACTCAGTTTCAAGAAAGTCTGGATCAGGGTAAATACATCTACATTGTACTTCATATAATGCTTTTTTTTAAATAAACTTGTTACTGAATACAGATTCACTTACAAACAACTTCTGGAATAAGACATTTTGGAGGATTAAGCTAACTATCCTGATCATTGTGTCTAAAAAGATCTAGCCAGGAAGAGCCAGAAAGACAATAATTCCTCTTTATATGTTGGAATTCCATACACTACTTTAAAATAGAATGTGTTTCAACCTTCTAAATCCCTCTATGGATTTAAGATTTTATCTAACAATGCCACATATATCTGTATATAATACAAAATATACATTTTTAATTATAAAGTTACAAAATGATGGCCACTTCCCTAGAAATAGGCAGGGATCAATGCAATTTTAACTTCATTAGTTGTTGACAACTATAGGAGGCAGCATTCATCTCCATTTCAAGGGCACGAGCCAATGAAGAAATTTTCATGATCATTTGGCCAGCATGATATCACAGAGCCCTGTTTTCTCCCCACAAAAGTGGTACCTATTTATCTATTTGCATTTGCATGCTTTCAAACTACTAGGTGGCCAGGAGCCAAGCAAAGATGAGCATTCACCCCATCATGAAACAGAAATAGGCAATATTTCCCCAAGAAATAGACAAATGATTAATTTAATTGCTCCAGTCCAATAATAGTTCCTGGAATTTTCTGTTTTCAAAAGAAAAGAAGAAAAACAATATATATATTTTAAATATGAAAACAAATAGTTGATTTAAGTTTTTAAAGTATCCATTATGATGGATTTATGTTTATAGACTTATAGTAAATCCATGAATATAAGACATATACACTGAAGATCTACAGTACTAATGAAAAGGCAAATAAAAAAAGACACAACAGAATTGTTATTGTATTTATATAATCTTTCATGGGTTATTGAATAGTTTTAATTTCCTCTCCTTCTTGAATATGTTTGTGTATTTTTTATCTTGATTTGGGTTTTACTAGTATAGTATTATACTAGTAATATTAATTTTATTTACTCATTTGTTCATTGGATTTATAGACTTCCTTATTGCTAGATGACACCAGATAAGTTACATTTGAAAGATGTTTCATTTAACAACTGTGTCTGGGAAGGAAAATTCCATCATTGCAGAAAAAAAGCCCAACAAACAGTTGTCCTAACCTCAAGCCTAGGAGCAAAGTTGGGTTTTCAAAAACTTATGAAATGAATGCAGAGGGGGAATGTTGTTCCAGAGGACAGGTACTGTAGAAAAAAAAAAAAGCATGCTTCGCAGCTACCTATAATTGACATTGTTTGATTAAAGCGAACAGGCTTGCCGACTCTGATGAATTTAATGGGTAGGCAGAAAAGATTGGAGACAGGTAGCCCGAAACAAACAACTTGAATTGCCTCTGGAAGGCCTTGGCAACTACTGCAACTTGCAAAGTTATGGGTGACAAATCCACCACTGTCATGTCACCAAGCCCATTGTAGACCAATTGCAGTTCTGAGTGGTCTTCAAGGGTAGCCAATGTAGAATGCATTATACTACTACATTTGCCATATGACTATATATACATTTGCATATCTTACTTTGATTTGATATTGGTTTAATAGAAAAAAAATGATGTCCTTTGAGTCAAGGAATATCAAACTTTAATCCTGTGTTAAGTTTCTATGTGTTTTACAAATCAAAGGTGAAAATGTGAATTCTGTCTAACCTCTGAAATGCATTTTCCCAAGATTAGTGCTATAGTTTAGCAATTTGCTATTTATGGCTGAAAAAACATTCCCTTATGTAAGTTTTATTTGCCACAGGATCAAAAGGTAAATGCAGATTTTTTAATCAGGGTAGTTTACAGGGGCATGACATTCCAAGAATTTTACACAATGTTCTCTGTGAGTATATTTTTCAATGCTTGCTTTCAAAGGAAAAACAAAGAGACTCACACGTTGTCCTTTTTGAGTCAAAGTTTTTTAAAACATCAGAAAAATTGAGCAATCCCTACTGGTTTATAAGTGCAATGACAGGTCATCCTTCTATTCTTAACATAGATTAAATGCAGAATTTGCAAAAGGAAGTCAATCTGTTGATACATTAACATTTTTGTTCAGCAAGCATATCTCGTAAAATAAAACCAGGAATATACCTCAGAGGTTTTGCCCTAGCATTTTTCTGGAAGGAAGTGTCCACCCAGCTATATTTACAAATATATTTATAATTTCACTTTTATATTTAGATTTACAATATTTTAATTATTAGATGTTAAGTGAATTTAATTAGCAATGATTCTCTGATTTTTGAAAGAAATAAGCATCCATCATCAATTAGATCACTTTTGTCTGGCAGGGAGAAATAAAATTTGAGGCAGCTCATCAATACAGTTTGGCAGACCTTAATGCCAACTGATGTGGAGGACTGTTTAAATGGGTCCTTCCGGCTCACTGCCAGCAGGTGCTGCTGTAGGTACAGGAGAAGAAAACAATGAAAAATATGAGGGGAAAAAACAATGAAGGATGGACGGGGTGGTGATGGAAGAACTAGACAGAGAGAGAGAGGGAGGGAGGGAGGGAGGGAGGGAGGGAGAGAGAAAGAGAGAGAGAGAGAGAGAGAGAGAGAGAGAGAGGTGAATGTGATTGTGAATGTTAAAAAAATTAGTCATCAAATGTAGCACTCATTTGGAAAAGCTATAACCCATTTCCCTGAGGGAATAAGGAACATGTTCTAAAAAGAACAATAGTGCTTTTTACAATTTATCCAAATCCAATGCCTTTTTTGCTCCGGTAACTGCAGTGGAATTATCAAATTATAACACTATATATCATAAACCTAAGGATCTAATGCTGTGTCATAAGACAGGCTTGTACAGCCATTCCATTTACCATACTGACTGAGGTAGTTCAAGTCACAAAATGTCATTAGTTGTGAGAAAATATATAGAGGAGTTTGTAACAAAATGAGGTCTTTAGTTTAATTCAGTTCTGCTGGTGTCTATTGTCTATTGGATCATCACTTTGAACATGGGTTTTGCAAAATGAAATTTGAAATATGTTTTGAAATGTGATACTGGTTTTCAGGTTGCAATACTACACTGACCCCCAAAGAAAGAATAAGGAAAAAGCAAAAAGGCTAAGCATCTTAAAAATGAAATTATGAGTCTGAATTCTCTTTTGACACTTCACCCTTTTTCACAGGAGTAAAAACATACATCTGAAAATGCAGTGTCTATATTTTCAAAATATAGGTTGCTGGAAATATAATGTGCTATATTTACATATTTACATATAGTTTAAATATGAACTTCACATCCCCAAACTAATTTTCTAAGGGAGCTTAAATAACTTTCTAATTAAATATATGATTTTAATACAATATCCTGGAAGTTCTTATGTCAGTATGGAAATGTATGGTACTGATGAGTAAGACACAGTGAAACTCGTCTAGCATTGCTTTTAAATAATTTTTCCAGGCACATTCATAATAAAGGAAGTTCAATTATTCAAATGGAACTTATTTTCATTGTTATTCCAATCCTTACAATGTCACTGAAAACTGCAATAGTACAAATTATAAATGATGAAGGAATAGCCATAGGTTTCTAAGGCTCAAGTACTTGATATTATGTGCTCAGCACTAGGAAACAAACAACCTGAATCATAACTAATGTTTGCATTTTTACTAGCTGCGACATTAGGGCGACAAGATTCTTATATGACAACCAGGATGGCATATTGGTTAAAGAACTGAATTGGAATCTGGGTTACATTCACATTCACCCTCAGCCTAAAAATCAAGGCTCTGGTAGCTTTTCAGATTAACAAATGTTATCAAAAATAATCTTTCCTCTCATAAAAATGTATGCCTTAAATAAAATCCATTAGTTTCAAAAATGTTACTGGACTACTTTTTTTGCCACAATAGTCTCCTCTCCTCATATGGTATTTATCAACCTGATATGGTTGAAGGTTATCATGAGAAAAAAATGGAAAGGCATATATCTTTGAGAATATAAATAAATATATATTAATTAATACTTGTACGTAGCTAAGAAGAAATGAAATTACATATTTTGAATTCTTTTAATATGAACAGATACAATGCCAATCAACATAACAAGGCTACAGGCTAGAATTATTCAGTTATTATGCTCAAAATGCAATAAACTTTGATAATAATACATTTGGTTAACATTTTCAAGGCTGTATTTCAGGGAATTGTTGCATTTCTTCAAAATGTTTTGCATATTTCTCATTGAAAACCTTGACACAGAAAAAAAAGCTTTCTAGAGGAACTATTTTAGAAACAAATTTTCCATTTGTTTCCCTCCATGTCACAATGAAGAGGGAGTGTGGTTAAATAACTTAAGGTTGGGGTGGACAGTCTATAGCTCATAAATCCCAGGTAATCCCTAGCCCATTTTTGCAGCATGCATCAATCCACAGATTGTTCAGATCATGAAATCAGCAGTAAACCACCCATTTTTGGCAGTACAAGCTTGCACACACACACACACACACACACACACACACTCTTCCATAAATCAAGTACACTTATTTTGAACAACATTCCTGTTTTTTTAAAAAAAGGTTGAAAATGTGTATTGAGTCCTAAAAACATTGTCTTTTTATTTAGATATAGTTTTAGTTTATGCACAACAATTGTAAACTTCATGTTATGTGTGAATTTGTTACGATCTAGAATATTTTCTCACAATCTTCTGAAATGGCTGTCAGACAACTTGATTTAAAAAAAGATGTCTAAGAGTAACAAGCTAAAGATGATTGCTTTAAGAAGTAACTCACAACTTGAAAATCCACGTATTCATCTGAAGAATTAAAAAAGAATCTGCAAAAAGATGGAATTTTAAAAAATAGAGTTTATTTTGAATTTATTTTGAGGTTAAGATCTTTTCTTTAAATATTTTTTTCTTCTAAACTATTGTTTTAAATGATACAAAGACTCCTTTGAATCTTATTTTAATGTATTTTAAGTGTGTTTTTGAAGAAATTGTGTGCATACTGGACCTGGAATAAGGCAACTTCCCTGTTTGTTTCTAAATTGGAAACAGTGTTCCAAATGTGTCTCAAGAATCTGGTTTGTTATTCAACTCCACTTTACTCCATATCCTTCACAAACCTCCCTGCTAGTGCTCTTTTCTTCCGACAAGAATCATGATGCTCTGAATAGTTTTATTTGCATTAAAACAATACTGATTTCAAAAAGGTTAGACATATTCATTTTTTGCCCTTCAGAAAATCCCAGAGCTACATGCTAAACCAAAAAGTTTAAATAAATTCCAGAACAGACCACTTTCTGCAACACTGCATGGCCATGTACTCGCCAGCAGTTAAGGATCCCTTTACATTTTTAGACTTGAAGTCAGAGAATTACAGTTTCTCTTCTTCTGGAAGTCAATGAGTATTGCATATTAAAATGGAATGCTACACAGGTTTTTGATTTTTTTTTAAAAAAATACAGCTATCCCAATTCAAATAATAATTCATTTTACTTTAAGGGCTTCCTCTGGCTATATCAATTCTAGTTAGATCTCTCATGTTTCTTAAGATAGCTTGTAATGCTAATAACAATACTAATAATACTATTGAAGGCAGCAATAAAGTGTATAAAACAAGTTAAATAAATCTTATTTCCACAAAACTGCAAAGTTAGTGATATCCTTAAATAATCATATTGTATGTGCTTACATTTATACATATGAAGGCTAGTTGTTAAGTTGCAATACATCATATCATTCTTCTAGATTTACTCTTAAGTATTCTTTTCAGCACTAGTGTATGTAATCTTTTTTAAAAAACAATTTTAAGTAGGAGAGAAAAGACAAGAAGCAATACATCCAAAATGTTTTAAGGAAGATCAGAGACTATCATTCTTTTTTTAAAAAATGACTAAGTGAAAGGGCAAATGCTCTTTCACAAAATAACACAACAAAATAACATCTAATGGTATATTATTTCTGAATAGGTGGGTTTTTTGTTTTTGTTTTTGTTTTAAATGCAGATGCAGATTATAGGCAGTTTTTTGTCATGCCAAGCAAATAGGAATTTCCATTAGGTAATTGTCATAAAGTATGTCTCATACAGGAAAACCACTGAAATGCTGATGTAATGTGGCATTGGCCAATCCAGTTTCAACTCCATCCCAAAACATTAAGTAAATGTACAGAATAGTACAAAGTTCTGTGATTTGACTATCAGTACAGAAAGTTTTGAGACCGTGTCAAGTTTCTATGGCAGAGATCACTAGGAGACTGGGGTCAGAAAGGCAAAATATAATTGTTATATTCTCTCACTAACAGTCCTAATGTTTTATCCAGAAAATGTTTTAGCCATTCAAATGAAAACTTTTAGCCTATTAACAAAAGGCAATCTGTCCAGAATGAAGGTAATGTTGTAAATATAATTACTGAAGAAGTGATACAATAGAATTTTAAAAAGAAATATAGCTTTTCAAATGATAGTATTTATATACAGAGTAATCAAACTTGATGATATCAAGGGAGATCTAAGCATCTAAAATGAAATGAATGTTACTTTTACTGTTAAAAACTTGTATACAAATATACAAAAGTACAACCTTTAGTCAGTGGTGGGATTCAAATATGTGAACGACCGGTTCTTTGTGTGGATGCTGTTTCCGGAAGTCCATTCTGGGCCTGGGCAACAAAAAATTAGCTACCGTTCTGCCAAAATGGTGCAAACTGGCTGAATCCCACCTGTGCCTTTAGTATATTCTAATTATTTCATTAACAATGTATTTGTGCTATTATTGTCCCTCAGATTCTTTACTTGTCTTGGAGATCATAGGGCCTATTTTGTTATATTATGTATTTCCAAAAGACTAAACCTTAAGTTACAATGTAAGAAAAATATGCAAAGTGGTAAATTCATAGGTAGAGCTATATGATTTATGATTAAAGTAATTAAAACCTTGCATTAAGATAAATTGAAGGAGAAAAAAAACAAGTGAGGCTCAAACATGGTTTATTATTTGACCAAAATATAACAAAGATTTTGAAATATCCTTGCCTCAATACAATCTTACAGTCACAGAAATTAATGGCAATCCATTTACAGTAAACAAATATTTGTCTATTAACAAAGCAATATTTTTTTTAAAAAATCACTAGATTCCAATATGTAGTATCAGAAAAAAAGAGAATTTTCCATTGAGTCAAGTGAAAAGGATACACTTTTAATAATATGACTTTGTCAACTTGTTAAAGTTTCCAACTTTAGTCATTTTTAGTTCAGTTCTCCCCAAGCCTTAAGCATGGATTAATCTTAAAAATGTTGCAACGGATGAGAAAGGACTTCAAGATTTAATAATAGCAGTCCACAGATTTAGTAGAGCTGCCCAATTCTTATTATGGACAGAACTTGAAGTAGGAAGCAGTTGGACTTTTCTGAACATCTCCTTTGTGTGCTGTTCAGATGTATTCCAAGGCTATCAATAAATAGCCTTCTCATTTCAGGTTCACCCTATTAAATTAGCCTGAGGGACTCTGTGAAAAAGATAGGAAAAGGAAAAACTCAGAGATATCTAATTGGGGGGGGGGGGTGTAAAGGGGGGGAGTCAAGAAAGCACCAGGCAACTATGAAAAAAAAAGTGATTTCAAAGGCAAAAGTGGCAGATCATAAGCCAGAGTGCCAATATAAATGAGAAATATGTGCTAGAGTGCAATGAGCATAAGGAAGGCTTAAGCTGTTCCTCCGCCTTCTCAATCAGAGCTTTACTCATAGACAAAACTCCCTCCCTCTCTCATTCAACTCACTTAGGCTGTCCTCCTCCCTCATTTCTCTCTGCCTATTTCTCAGCGTGTGCTTTGCTACAGCGCGACAGAGTCAGACTCCTCTCACTGACAGTCAAAGACATCATTTGCACTTAGTGAATTCAGAGAGGGATCTTCCAAACCAAACTTCACAGAAAACTTTTTGTTCTTCCTGAAGAGAAAAGAGGAAGCAGAAGGGGAAAAAATCCAACTGGGTGAAGAAGTAATTGTGGCGGAAGAAAAGCCTTGCCTTTTTAAAAAAGGAATCACAACAACTTTTGCTGCAAGGATGCCTTTGCTTCTGACTAGAGGATTGATACTGTTATTTTGCTGGATTATACTGCAAAGTTCCCCAACTTCAGGATCGGATGGACACAATTTAGTTTCTGATTGTCCATCCTGTGCCCTTGGCACCCTTTCCAAGAATGTGCCCAGCTCACAGCCTGAGATGGTGGAAGCTGTAAAGAAGCATATCCTGAACATGTTGCACTTGAGAGACAGACCTAACATCACTCAGTCAGTGCCCAAAGCTGCACTTCTAAATGCTATCAAGAAACTCCATGTCGGAAAAGTGAGAGAAGATGGCAATGTAGAAATAGAGAATGACATTGGAAGAAGAACAGAAAAGAATGAACTGATGGAGCAAACATCTGAGATCATAACGTTTGCAGAATCAGGTGGGTGCTATTGGAAGTGGGGTTGAGAGGGAAGCACAATGTTGTTAGAATTGCAATTAACTTTTCTTTGTAATTGTTATATTCCAGATGAGGTGGTCGGAAAGTAGAGGGCAAAAGTGTGAAGGAATGTGAATCCCTAGAATTCAGCTTTGATTGCAGATATTTTATTTATACTCACCAAACTAGCCAATAAGTGATGTACACGCATCTAACATTTTGGATTTGATATTAAGAAGTGGGAACTTCTTTCCCTACTTGAGAAAAGAACCAATCAGTTCTAACCAGAATGGGGTAGTAAATAGGCAAATGGTGTAAGTGAAGAAAAACAGCTACAATTAGTTTCTGAAACAACTCACTGTAAAATCTGTCAAGATGAGGATAAATATTTGTTACACAGTTCCTAGCAAATGTTCAGGGCAATAAAAGTGTTAACAGCTACTGTCAGAAAACCTAGTACTAAGTGGCACAAATAGTTGTAGGCAATCCAAATTGTAATGCTGACTTTTGCACAGTGGGGGGAAAAACAAAGCAAAGAAAAATGGTACTCCTAAGAGTTCTCTGCCAAAGAGTGCAACTTTGATGGGGTGCCTTTCCAACTACTTATTTTTTTAAAATATATAACACTGTCCTACAGTGTTCAACTCATTTTCCACTCCTGCAAACAGGTAATTATTTGAGCTGCTATTAAATGATAAATACAGACTTTATCATTCAATGTATGAATTATCTTCAATGTTTAGCTTTTGTATACACACACACACACACACACACACACACACACACACGTGTGCCTGTGCCCAGACTGCTATACAGTCAGACTTACCAATAATAAGAGATTAAAGAATCACAACTTAAAACTTTCTGGAGATTAATGCTGTTCTCTAGTGAAAGCACTTTTCAGTGATGCCAAGGCAGCTTGCAAGGAATCTTATTGTTTTGCTTAGCTCAACATATGGTGGTAAACATACGCATAGGCACACTGAGCATTTTTGTTTAAAAGTTTGCTGCAGCAATATAAACAATTAAGGCAACTCTCTCAGAGTTTCCAGTTCTGAAAACCTGTTGACTCAGATGTTCTGTTTGCAGAAAAAGATATGCAGAAAAGTGTGTATGGTTTAACAGCAGACATTCCTGCTGCTAAATGGTATGAATTCCCACTGTATGGTTATCCTTGGAATATATGTCAGAGTAGCACTTACCAAATTGCAACTCCCCCCACTCCACCCCGGCTTGCCCGAGAAGGGTTTGCTATGAAGAAAAATGACTCATTCTCTCCTTTTAAAAGGTGGTTGGAAGTGATTTTATTCCAGTGGTTTTACTCTATGAAGCAGTAAACAGTCAGAAGCAGGGAAATTGATAGACCATCTGATGGGCAGACACTGCATCCAGTTTACCACAGAACTCTTTCTAAGACAGATGGAATGAACTGTGGTTTCTCAACATTGTGTGAGTTCTAGAGGTTTGTACTGTTTCTGCTTAAAACAGGCTCCAAAGGCAACTGTGACACGCTTCAACTGTGGTGTGCAGTCCAATTGGCTTAGAGAATCACATGATTAATATTTGCTATGCCATTGCCCAAAAAGTAGCCAATAGTCCAGCAACTCATTATTTCTTTCAATTAGAACTTATAAATATTCAAACTACCACGATTATAATTATGTCAATATTATATTTGTCATGTTATCCGTGCTGACTAGAGTTCAGTACTGACTAGAATTCAGTATAGCAAAAGCAGGAAAACAAACAAAAAATCCTGAACTCTCCTGAAATATATGTTCTTCTGTTCAGACTAACTTCAAGCATAAAAACTTTCCTCAAGATCATTTCTCTTTCTTCACCAGTTTATTCCATGCTGAAATGTGAAGGTCAAGAAAAGTTTTATTGCACAAAACAATATTGCATAATATTCAATTTATATGCTGATTATAGCCCTCTTGTGGTTATCAGGTATTTTTTTTTAAATCTTATTCTGAAAAAGACAAGAAACAACACTTTGCATGTTATCATAAAGGATATTTATAAAATAGCGATGCTGAAGTGTACAAAATCTGCTTTAGGTTATATTTCAAAACTAATTGAACAAAATATGAGAAATATTCTTTACCAGTATTCTGCTTGTTGTTCTTGAAAGCAACTATCTTTTCAATGGAACAGTAGAGAATAAATGAAAATGAATGGAAACATATCTTCAGTTTTGTCAAGCTTAAACTATGAAAAAAGTGTAGTTTCTTTTTTTTTTTAATTTTTGAAAGCAAGTTAATTTAATAAAATTATCTCATTGGTTTCAAAAGTTATGAAATTAACCTGCTCAGTAGTCTGAGAAAATTTCTAAGTTATAGTTTATAGAGCTCTCACAAGGACACAAACATTCTTTCTGAATTGAGACTAAGATAGTTTGAAAGAGGAAAAAACAATAAAAGGCTCAGTGACAGCTTTCTAGATGAAATAAGAAATGGACAATTCCAAACACATATCAAACTACAGTTGTTCTCAGACTCAAGAGATCAGACAAATTCTTGGCAGGTGCTGCTGACAATCCAGATTACCTTTTGTTAAACTAATAGCAACAAATAAGTAGCAGGAAAATGGTAATTTAACATGGCATCACAATTACTACATTTATTATAACACAATTAATTAAAGGTATTTGAAAAATACATAAAGCTTTTTCTCTAGTAAGACCAGATTTACAGTTGGCTAAAATGCTTGTATTTTTAAATTGCCTTTGGGAAACAAGAATGAATATTACTGTACTTATCAAGAATATCACAAAAATGAATATTGCTGCAATAAGCTATGGTAATCTAGTTAACACCCTAAATTTTACAGTCAGATGAATAATAGCTACTGGACTGTGTTATACACTGTTTGATTTATAATAACCTATTGGTAATTATAAAGTCATTTTGGTGTAGTGGTTAAGGAATCAAGCTACAATCCACGAGACTCTGAATTTTAGTCCTGCCTTGGGCACAAATCCAGTTAGGTGACCTTGGGCTGGTCACTTTCTTTCAGCTCTAGAAATGGCAAATCACTTCTGAAAAGAAAAACACCTGTGGGGGACTTCTCCAAGAAACAGATATGATTGAACAGAAAAAAATGGTAATTCAGCAAACAATTTTTTAAAAGTTGTAAATAACAATTATGAGTAAGGAGGAGATAATATTGATATTCTAGTGGTAATGATCATCATGTAATCAGGAATAAATGGAAACTGTAACCAAATTTATATCAAGCTTTGTCTGAACCTGAGCAGGTTTACTACATATAAATGTCTTCATGTTATCTTATGTATATTTTCCACTTCCTTGACATCTGACAGCAAATCTCCACAAAAGAAAATTTAATGATCTTTTAAATAAATTTGCAATAAAGTATTGAAGGGAGACAATTTACTAAGTTTTCAGATTCATTCATTAAAAATAAAAGGGTTGCCAGTAGTTCATTTTTTATACTGAAGACATAAAAGCAATTAACCACAAGAGGGCGAGCTTTAAGGTTAACCCCCCCCTTTCCCCCCCCCATTTCATTCAAATTAACCTAGCTTCAAGTTTCTTTTTTAAAATCCTACTGGCTCTGAAAGAGAAATTTTGCAGGGCTTATTGCTCTCTTCTTCTTTGTTTTGTATTTTTCATCTAGCAGAATTGGAGAATTTCTTCAGTGATGAACTAATGAAGAATATGATCTTCAGAAACAAAGCAAAGACAAATGGGGAAAGGAAAAGAGATGGAGGGAGGAGGAGGGAGAAGAGAGAAAGAGAATACTTGGAAGCTAAAAGCTAGCTATTATTAAAGAAAAAAATTGGTGGTGTCATTCTTTTTTTGAAGGCCATCTGATGAGTTTAAATTATTAGCCAACATGGCCTGAAGTAGATACTTGGTAAGGTAGTCTGGATTATAAATCTTGACTATTTTGCTTCTTTTTGCAAATTGGATGTTTGTTTTTGGCCCATTCTCTTTTGAAAAAAATGATGCCTTGTTTATGATAGTTAAATTTCAGGTGGAGTGGGAACAACTTCACTAACCCATTGATAAGCTAAATAAAGTTGGAAATATTCTTTCAATCTGAAATTCTTTCAGTCTGGGAAAGAATGACAGAAGCAAAGAAAGATATTGATGAAGGAGACTAAGAGACAGTAATCGTAAGTACTTTAAAGGAATACCCATGGCAGCTGAAGTTATATGTGAACAAGATGCTGTGTTCCTATATGAATACGTTGTTGTAGATTAATGGCAACTGTGTCAGAACATTTTACCTTGGGAGACTTTCCTGTTTCCTTCAGTTTTTACATGTTTTTTTACTACTTGACAGTGGGAAAAGATTTATCTTGAGGTGAATTTGCTTTGCAGTGCAGAAGGAACTTTCTCCTTTTTTTAAAAAAAGTGAATCTTGAGTCAAGTCTTTGATTACCCCGGATTTCTTGTTTTGAGGCAAGTTGCAGCAGTGATTCCCTGACCCTCATTCTGTTAATATTAATTACCAGTTTGTGACATGTACTAAGATATGTCCTGCAATCTTGAAGAAGTATTAGGTCCTGAGACTGGGTCTCTCACTACTTCTCTGACCATTCTCAGTTTAGCTTTTTCAATGAATTGGGAAGGATATTAAATAAATTAAATAAAATGAGTCAATTCATCACTGCTGCAACTTGCCTCAATACAAGAAATCCAGGCTGATTGAAGGTTTGACAAAATGACTTTTTTGGTCTAAGGCATTTTGAGAATTTTGTCAATTTCAGGTTTAGTCATTTAAAGCTCCAAATGAATCTGGATGCGATTCAGATGGATTTTGGATATTCAATGAATCAAATTAATGGGCGGACTTGACTCATTTCACACCCATGCTGCTAAAATTAATTGGAAAGCTAATTACAACTAAGTTAAGACTATAGTTATAAAAAGGCTTGCTGGAGAATGATCTTGAACTCAGTGGGATTTCTTCCCCAAAAGGAAAAAATATTTTCTTTATTAATTCAATGTTTTGGACCCAATGTCCTATACATGGAATTACACTATTATGAAATATTTTCCATTGATTCCCTTGTTAGTTGAAGTATCTTTGTATACAGTCTACTCAAGAGGTTGTGTGACTTTCAAGAGAACACAAAAATTTGCCAAAAATCAAGCTCCTCCCTGAATTCACCAGTTCTTTGCAAATGGAAGGAACATTTCCATGCATTAGTAGGACTATTTTGCACTCAGGTCAATGGGATTTAAATATGGTTCCTTACCAAATAAGTGTTTTAGGCATAACTGATCTCTTTGGTAAATACTCAAAGACTGGCACAAAAATTAGTTTTGCTGTAACTTAATGATACTATGCAGTGTTCCCAATATGAACAGCCTACATATTTAATTTCTGTGATATTTTTTTTTAAATTGCAACAGGGACCTTAGGAAATACTTCTCTATCACAAGGCAAGAAGACATGAGGACAACTCTTAGAATTTTAGGTAGCCTATCTAGGAAATTTTTTTAAAAAATGTTCAGGATTTGAAAAAAAATGTGAAAGGTAATGAAGAAGGGTATTATGCCATCACTTTTAAAAAATAGCAACTGTGATCAATAAACAGGTCTCAGGCTGAGTATCTGGGTCTGCTGATAGTATTGTGCTTCTTATTTACTTTCTTATTTGTGAGTTAAACTTTTCAAGTGACAGCAGGGAGAAGTAAGATGTTTAAGTGCCAGTTGGACATCTCATGTTTCTGGCTATACTATATTTCCCACAAGCCTGTATGAAATAACAAATGGTATGTTAATATCCTGTAAATTGTCTGAATCTACATGTATATTTCCTTTACTGACTTTTTTTAGAAAAATGCATAGCGATAGAGCTTTGGAGAATATTGACTGAATTAAATTTCTTCTTGTATAGAGATTCAAGACTATGGGCACTCAAAAATATAGCAAAATGTTAGCAATTCACATTAGAGCATGGGTGTCAAACTCGTTCATGTCACATGATGTATCGTGATGGTTTTTGCCATTGTGGAGCCATGGTGGACGTGGCCTGCATGTGACGCATCTGGCCTGTGGGCCGCCAGTTTGACACTCCTGCATTAGAGCGATATTCAAAACAATGTCAGGTGGAAGATATAACACTAGTTGTGCACCATATGAACTGTGCATAATGACAAATGGTACTTCATAAGAATGTTAGGATGGTCTTGGAATTCAGGTACAATTATGTTAATAAAAGAGTTTCTATTAAACTAAGTGCATGGAAACACACTTGCCTTTTCCTACATGAGTGAATGACTAATTTATCTCTCAGGCCTCAAGATTTAGAAAAAAATATTTAGATGTACATTTGGGGACATAAGCCAGATAAGATCAAAACCTGTTCCTGGTACTGGATAGTGTATATTTTTCCATTGAGAGAAGTATGAGTGTACCTGGAATCTCTGCCTTAGTGAAAGCTTATAGAATAAATTATACAGTACAGCTCCTAAAGGCCACTACCAGAGGTGAGGATATCCTAACTGATCAATATCTACTTTTATACTGCAAGAAATTAATCACACATTATTCATTTTTATAGAAAGTGAAAGGAGGTTTTAAAACAGAGAACATTTGATCACACTTGCATTTATTACAGAGTTATGCACATATCTAAACATGCCCAAATATATGTTAGTATAAATCAAGAGTTTGTTGTACAGAAAATAAAATCATTCACTTACACTACAAAACAGAACAGCTTAAAATTGGAATGAATAATGGAAAAATTAAATAACAGATCTTTCATACTAAATGGTTACTCCTTTAATAGATTTAGTATATGTGCAGTAGAAACTTGACTACTTACAATTAAATTCCAATGGATTCAAGAGTTAGGAACATAACCATACATCAGGGAAGTATGCTAGCAGGAAGTATAAGTTTCCTGGAAAATAAATTTGATATTTTTTTAACTCTTGGAATATTTTGAAATGTATTAAATAGCCTTCATTTTTAAATAATATGCATGGTACAGAAATTTCAATTTTTTTATTAAGCAAAATAGTCAGAATTCATGCTGGAAAACATGAATGATTTCTTTCTCTTTTTTGTAAATGATTATTTAGAATTTTAATTACAATTGTAAAAATAAACAGAGAAAGAGAAAGGAATGGTTTAAAAAGTACATGAAAAATGAAAAGAAAGAATATCTCTTTATCCCATGTCACATCCCTTATCTATTAGCAAATCCATAAAACATCAATTTGCCAATCCTGGTGCTAGCAAAAAAAACCTTACAAATGATTAATGATTTCCATAGAAAGTTTTAGCACAAAGAAAGGGAGTTAACATTTCTCAAGATATTTCTGAAATAACTTTTTTTCCACTCAGATCCTTCAGAATCCTCACTTCAGAACTTTCTACAAGTTTTCTCTGGCAAATAACTTTTTCTATCACCTTCCCACTTAACATGCCTTACCCTTGAATATATGTTTTTCTATATATTGTGGACAATGGAAAATAATGGTCAGAGTTTCAGTGTAGTTTCTGACATTACAACGATAGCCAAAAAAAAAAAAAAAAAGAACCATTTCTGTTTCTATTATTGAATACACTTTGAAGAAACTTTTTTCTCATTGGAAAACTGCCTCTGCATCTGCTCTTCCAATTTAGCTGTGATTCTGAAAAATTATTTATATATCCAGATCCATAATAAGCTTAGCTCTTAGTGTTGTTGTGTTTTATAGTGCTTGTTTTACGTGATTGCAGTATGAGCTTGTTTTGGCACTATGTTCACTTAGTTCTTACAGTAAACCTATCACAAGCTGTTTTTTATTAGCTGGTTTGTTGCAAAGCCTGATGCTAATTTAAGGCCAAGAGGAAGTGGCTGATCCAAGATCACCCATCTGGCTTCATGCTTGAGGGTAAACTAGAATCTTGGTCTCCTCACTTTTAATCCATCACCTTAACTTAGCTCCTGGATAATAATTTTTATACTTTTCAGTGTGCTATCAAGTTGGTGTTGATGCTTAGTAATCATATTGATGGATTTTCTTGATAATCTCTCCTCCATTCTGGTCCTTCAGTCTTCTATCTATTCAGAAGAGAATTCAATTTTTCTTCAGAATTTCATTCATGTCAAAAGTGCATTTGCCATCATGAATACTGAACATAAAATCTTACAATTGTGTCTTTTTCAGAGCCACATAGAATTAATATGTAATAAACAGGATTAACATGATAGTGCAGTAGTTGTACTCTATTAGGATTAGGAAGATAGTAATGCAAATAAGACAAAATTAAATGCTAATTCATTCTTAGTGTATACTTTGTTTTGCTTTCATTATATAGCTGCTATATTAACTCAAGATGTTAAATCTATCTTTGTCCTTTAGTCAATCAGATAGAGAAATGGGAAAGATACCTCCCTATTTGATTGTTTATGTCATTCCAAAGGAAAATGTTGACATTCCAGCAAGTTCATGTCATAATCTAACTGTATTTATATGGTTATTCTCATTGTATTTTTAAAAATATTGTATTAATTTCTATTACAAGATAATTTATAATTCCTGTCAGATTAAGTGTTAAATATATCTTTTTTGACTGAAATTTATAAATTTAGGTTAAAAAAAATCCCTCTTGTTTAAAAATACCATTTTTTATAGCAAAGCTACTTTTGAAGAATTACTGTCCTGAATTAAGGGAAGATTTTATTTTGTTTCAAATGAGGCAGTATTGCCTAGAGATATCTATTAAATCTGACTGTTTTGTCAAAGTAATGAAGAAAGTATTGCAGTGTTGCACTGAAAGGTCTGCCTCTTATATACATGAAAACACAAATGTGAAAAGGGAAGAGTTAGTGTCACAATGACATGGCATTCATTTCTTCATTTGCCTTTGTCTTCTATGCAATCTGGTTTTGATTTGCAAAACATACTGTGAAATTTCAGTCCAGTTTTATTTATGTGTTGATGTGGTAAGTAGTGCCATTCAGCCATATAATTATAGATGCCCAGTTATGTGAATATTAGCAGCTTCTGTCCTCTTTTATAATACAAGGTGGACAACAAAGCTGATCATATACATTTCTTTCACTGAAATGGTGGAAATAAATTCCACTTTGCATTCAATCACTTGTGTGTGCTTAAATAATTTGTTGAATCACAATTTAGATTTACATGTACTGTACTCCTTAAAAGTCATACAAATATTTTGCAAGGAATACATCTGATGACAGCTTGACTTTCAGAAGATGAGAGGATATACTTGCATTGTTATAGAAAACAATGCAATTTATTACATATTTTTTTAAAAGGATCTTATCCTGCTTTTTAGTAGGGGATGTTCTCTGATATATTTAAGTGTAATAAGTAGAAGAAGTAGGCATTGTCCGCAGGCTTACAACAGAAATAATGGAACAAAGAAAGCACTTCCACAGAGCAATTCTTCAAGTTAAATACATTTTTATACATATGTTTTTAATTGATTAAATAAAAATAACCATAATTACAAGATAATAAGGTAGTGGCAAAGAAAAGTGTACTGAAATAATGGACTCTTGAGAGATCAGATCAATGTGCTATATTTCCTAAAAAGTTCAAAAAGGTTTTCTGCCACATTTCCATTTTAAGGAGTCAGTGGTGTATCTGTGTTATAACACTAGAAAAAGTACCTTAGGTCTAAATGATAAAACTTGAGATCACAAGATCAAGACAGTGTTGTATTGAATTTTGTATTAAATAACATTTCATTTTGGAAACAATTATAACCATCAAAACACCAATTTTTACTAGCATTTCTGGAGAACATTGGTCTTCAAGAAAAATTAGAGGGTTGAGTACAGGTCTGAACTAAGGGAGTTAAAAGACTTATGTATTAAATTACTAACTACCTATATGTTGGATGTGAACAAACTATCATATCTCAAAGCTTAGTAATTCATATAGAAGTGCAAAGATATCTAGTACAGAGATAGATATATAGACAGATGTATGTATGTATGTATGTATGTATGTATGTATGTATGTGTGTGTGTGTGTGTTGTGTGTATGTGTGTGCATAAGAGAAAGAGAGAGAGAGAGAGAGAGAGATCCCCTTGGATTCATGCCAGAAAGAATGCTATTCTAGCCATAAATGCTATCCCACATTGAGTTCCTTCCTTCCTTCCTTCCTTCCTTCCTTCCTTCCATCCTTCCTTCCTTCCTTCCTTCCTTCCTTCCTTCCTTCCTTCCTTCCTTCCTTCCTTCCTTCCTTCCTTCCTTCCTTCTCCCATCCTAATCTTCAGATTGAACCATTTTACAATATGTGAAGAAAAACATAATAATACTATAATCACTCTCTTTAAATGGCCAATATTATAAATATTCAATTCTGGTTTAAAGCATGTGGGATAGAGTTGTTTTAGCAACTTTGAGAGAAATGCTCAAATTGGGGGCAGGTGGGTAACGGATGCTACATAAACTTTTAGGGCAAGGAATTTTATTCTAGGCCACAACAGTTCTGTTATCTATTGCCAATAATAGGGTCAAAGAAAATAAAATCCATAGTTTAAAAGCCAATGCTTTATACAGTATTACTTTTTCTCTGTTTTTTTTTAAACTGTTCTGCTGTTATTAAGTGATTTTTTTTCTTCCTTCCTTCCTTCCTTCCTTCCTTTATTGATATTGTAGGTCCTGCCAGAAAAATGCTGCATTTTGAAATCTCTAAAGAAGGCAGTGAATTGTCAGTGGTAGCTCAAGCTGATGTGTGGCTTTTCCTCAAAGTATCTAAAGGTAATTGTACCAGAACAAAAGTGACCATTAGACTCTATCAGCAGCAGAAACTGCCAAAGCGCAGCTCTCTACTTGTGGAAGAGGAAAGTGGACGGAAGGGAGGAAAAAGTGAAATTCTGATATCTGAAAAGGTAGTTGACACTCGTAAAAGTACTTGGCACATTTTCCCAGTCTCCAAAAGTGTTCAGGGTCTCTTGGATCAGGGAAAGAATTCTCTGGATGTGCGGGTTACTTGTGACCAGTGTCAAGAAACAGGAGCCAGCCTGGTGCTGATGGGAAAGAAGAAAAAAAAGGGAGAAGCTATGGAAGGTAATGAAAGCACAGGAGAAGAGGAGAAAGAGCAATCACATAGGCCCTTCTTAATGATGCTGGCCACGAATTCAGAGGATCACCACCACAGGCGGCGAAGGCGAGGCCTTGAGTGTGATGGAAAAGTCAACATTTGTTGCAAGAAGCACTTCTTTGTTAGCTTCAAAGACATTGGTTGGAATGACTGGATCATTGCCCCACAAGGCTACCATGCCAATTACTGTGAAGGTGATTGTCCCAGTCATATTGCAGGCACATCTAGTTCCACTCTCTCTTTCCACTCCACCGTTATCAACCATTACCGCATGAGAGGCCACAGTCCTTTCTCCAACCTCAAGTCATGCTGTGTTCCTACCAAACTACGACCAATGTCTATGCTCTATTATGATGATGGGCAAAATATAATTAAAAAGGACATCCAGAATATGATTGTAGAAGAATGTGGGTGCTCATAGGTTATGTGCATTTTGCATATCAACACTTTGGGACAACCTTTTTAACAATTTCAAAAAGACAATTTGAAATAAAAACAGGAAAGACCAAATATTCAACAAAACAGTTATATTTTCAACATAATAGCATCTAGTATTCAAATTAGAGATAAGCAGAAGAAAGAAGAATGACATTGTTTCTAGGGTATGGATGAGGAATGCTCATCAAGGCAATGCAATCTTTATATGCTCTATATTTTATTGCATGGTATTCCACACTTAGCAACAAGGGGAGATATCTTTCTCTACTCAAAGTTATCTTTGCATTCAAGCCTTGATTATAGCATACCTAAAATATAGCAATTTGGCTGTTAAATCCAAAATATTATTAAAATTATATAAAAGCCATGTGTATGAAAACTACATTCACTGGCACTTTTATTCCCAAGAAGCTATCAAGGACACATTGAGTGTGCACGTATGTGATTGTGCAGCTTCCTTATGGCAAGCACAAAAAGCAGATTGTGTGTGTGTGTGTGTGTGTGTGTGTGTGTGTGTGTGTGTGTGTGTGTGTGTGTGTATATATATATATATATATATATATATATATATATATATATATATATATATATATATATATATATATATATATATATATATATATGGGACAATTAATATGCAGGTGTACTCACCTTTATTTTCTGCACTATTTTTGCAAAAACGTTTTTAAAAAGTAGGAGAGAAAGAAAAAGAAAAGAAAAGAAAAGAAAGAAAGAGAAAGAAAGAAAGAAAGAAAGAAAGAAAGAAAGAAAGGAAATACAAAGTTACATTTCGTAAAGGTGCTTATGACATTAGAACTATGCAACCAAGTTGATTTGAAATTTTATCTGAAAGAGAGAGAGAAAAAAACAACAACCCAGACTTAAAAAAACAATGGAAGTACCATTAATTTTTTTTCTTCAATGAAAGATACTTGAATGGAACATGTTTGTCCAGTTAATGGACCAACATTTCTATATTTTGTAAAAATGAGAAAAAAAAGTTTTTTTAAAAAAAGATTGTTTACTATTTGCACTACAAACCATGTTCAACCTGTCTTCTAACCTTTATTTAACTAGTAATTTGGGGAGGGATTTGGTTGGGTTGGAAGGGAATTGAAAGCTGCACTTATTGTGAGCTATATAAGAACTGCTACAGCACACAAAATAATTATTTTTATTGTCATATTTTATACCTTAAAAATGTACACCAAAGACATTTGTGTGAGCTTCTAAACAATCTGTTTTAAACTAATGTTATCTATAGGTTAGGATCTGATTTAAGGGTCATTAGTGAGGCTGGTTGTATTCAAACTATTATAGATGATTTCTGGATGAATCTGACCACCAGAATTGAAGGGTAGATTTGGCTATTCATTTATAAAGCCCTTAAATTATTCTGGGAACTTTAAATTAAAAACTGAATTTTAGAATATTGCAGTTGTGAATTCTTCATATGTACAACAGCTGTACATTATTGGAAAACAATACAATAGAAAGTTGTAATCATATTTGTATATGTATGTGTATATACAACTTAAGCACTTCAGGCAAGGCTTTTAATGTTCTTAAAAATAATGTTTGTGTGCCAAGCACAGTGTATTATTTTTGCCCCTATTTAAAATTATATCATTCTATATAAAACCTCCAATATAAAGATAGACCAATCTGATCTTGCATCTTTCTTCAGTTGTAAATTTCAACTTCAAGACAGCAGGATCCACTTCTCTTGAATAGTTTAAATCTATGTAGCAATTAATGGACAATGGGTATGAATATTGGTGATTACATGTGTTCATTTGAAAGTGTGAAAAACAAGCGGAGAGTGGCAAATGAATAAGAATACTTGTGTACTGCCTGGTCATCTTGCAATAATTTCTGAGTTATATTGGAGAAAATGTCTCGGTGGACAATGCCAGACAAGTAATCTGCTCATTGTCTTGCCAATGTATTATTCTCCAAATAGGAACTATTTCATGCCCTGACAATATACAAGATTTATGTGTCAGCAATTTATAAAATGCCACTGAACAATCTGCCATCATGAGCATGCTTTGTAGATTACCTGTTTTGGTCAATGCAGAGTATTTGTCCAGATATTTAACGAGTGTAAATCCCAAAATTCCAGGCAGCATGATTAAAAGCATCTAAGTAGGTGAAGTTTGAGTAGAGAAATGGTGAAAATTCCAGAATGCAGTGGCGTTGCACATTTTTATATGATTGCAAAGAATAACTGATGCTGATGCATATTCATCAGGAAACTTGCATTAAACCTGGTATGTGAGAAAGTAAAAGAGTTCTGTTAAGAGTAATGTTTTCTATTACCAGTTTGGGATGGAATATGCTTAGAAATTTAAACTCATATTTCCCCTCTATCTGGCACTACTTAAATGCATTCCTTTTATAGCACAGATAGAATCCATTTGTGCTAACAGGCTTAATATCATAGTACTTTGAAGGCAAGAAGGATAAGACAGTAGTGCTGCCTTTCATTTTTTTGTTAGCCAAATCTCAGCAGCTGTAATCCAATGTATTGAACTTTATATCTGCAGATAAGCTGGCTACATTGCCACTGTAAAAACCTAATAGCAATTAGAAAAATATGATGCTGGAAATCTTTATTCCTTAGGTGAAAAATCACAAATAGTAATAATAGCTGTGGCACTGATTGAGAATTGATTGTTGTAGTCAGGAAGGGATGTGGTTGGGAGTCACACTTATGAAGTCAAGATATGGTCTAGCTCGACTTCATGAAGTCTCTCAGATAGTGGGATATGGGACAGAGAAATGAATCCTTTCTCTCATACATTTTAGTAAAGCATAAAAATGATCATCTTGGCTGATAAGGAAGGTCCATGGATGAAACATTAAGTATGAAACTTTATGTTGCGTTGGTGGTTGCTTCAAGCAGTGTGACAAGGTTATTAGTTTGTCTGAGTACCTGAATTTACCTATATGTGTCAACAAAATAGAAAATAAAGGGGGAAAGTGTTTTACATCATTCAATAAAAATCAAAATATTTGCTTGGAGATAAATCAAATTTAATTCACAATACATAGCTTCCATAACGTAACTAGTCTGGTATACATTTATGTAGGTTTTTAAACTTTCATTTTATCCATTTTATAGAAATAAAATACATTTCATATTTAAAATGTGCATAGGTGTTTTTCCAAATAATACAAAAAGAAAATGTAAATTATTTGCTTATGTAATACTTTGCAGAAAAGAGAACATTCACTAGTGATTTTGGGAGGCAACAAAATCTTAAAGGGGAAGTGTTTAAAGTGATGTAATTGGAAACACTCGATTGACTGTAGTGTAGAAAAAATTTTTTTTCTGGTTTATTAGTTACATTTGGAATATCCAAGGTTATTGGAAATTTCAGCTGTATAAAGGTGAAATTAAGCAGAGGTTATCTGTACCTTAAAGCTTTGACACTTGAAGCAGCTACATTTAGTCAAATATCTCCTTTTTTTCTGAAATAACTCCAACTTCTCTCACAGACTAAACCGAGCCATTCATAATAAATTCTAGGATGTTTAACTCATATAAGCAGCTAGAAAGACCTCAGCTCTCTAGGAATGAGGCACAATCTTATAAATGCCTACTCTAAAGTAAGTTCTAATTAAATTCAGTGCAACTTAGCTTAAGACAAAAAAGTTAACAGAATAATAGAAGGGTTCTCACTTGAAGAAAAATTGGAAAGGGAAAATAGGGAGGTTAGCAAATATAAAAGTATAATTGTTTTGTACCCTGAGCAAATGACTTTCAGACAAATCTGTAGCACAGGATGATTGTGAAATAAATGAAATTAGATATGAAATTGTTTTTAAATGAGTAATTATAGTAACAGCCATAGGAGCACATCCAGTAGTAATAAATAGATCTTTTATTAGTTAATCATATGCTTATCATTATTGGCACGGACAACAGCACTGACCATTTCATGCTAGCAGAAAATAAGTGTATATTAATCTTTTTTACAAGATATTTTTAGAAATCCAATTCTATTTTTATTGAATGCAACTGCTCCATCCATCCTTTCTAAAATGCTAGCTGGCTTTGATATTCAGAGATATGCCTCTGTGATCTTTCAATCAATTCTAATCTATTTATCTATACTTTTCAAGTGGATGGGGAAAAAATAAGTTAACAAAAGTGGCTTATAAAAACACACACTGGAAAGAGTAGGAGGTATATAAATTAATGAACAAGTATGTCTTATCCCATTCCAATTGCGTCCATATATATGTATACTTTGTTTTGAAGTTGCTTATTATTTTATTTAAAGCATAAAGAGTAGATTAAATCGAACTGTTTCATCCTCAGAATAGAGATTGAATTTGCTGTCCTATTTGACTAGTTTTTCAAGACTCAGCTACCTTTTCAAAAAAAAAATTAAGATAAAAAATATGGATTAAGATTTTTTTAAAAGATGCTCCTTTTCTTTTGCTAGCTTTATTAGGAAAAAAGAAAAAACAATACCAGATGTTAACAATATCTTAGGGGTTATAAAGGGATAAAGCATTGGCCTGTGACTTTTGTAAGGTGTGGTATCTACCACATATTCCTTTTTCCATTTTGCCTGGGAATTCTCTTGCTCTCGTTTTAGGAGCTAAATATGAAAATTAGGGTTTTTGCCAGTTATAGTTTAATATTAAGCATTAAAAGAAAATAACTTTTTGTATCATTTTTCAGATGAAAAAGGGAGAGTGCCTGAGCCTTGACTATGCTAGAGCAACTCATTCTTTCAGTTACATTAAAACTGAAATACTATAATTATTTAAATTGCATCTGGGTGTCAATCACAGAGCTCATTCTAATATGCCATTTCAGAATCAATATAAACTTACTAGTTACCTATTTTTGCTGGCAATACTCTCAAAAATCTGTCAACCAGGAATTGTTAATCCCAGTAGCCTTAATTTTATATTGGTATTTGTTCTATTTAAAATTAATTTCAGTTTTACTTTTAAATCTCTAGTCCGTAAGTTATAAAGTCAGTTTCTGATATTCTAAACACTGAACTTCTGTAATTTATAACTGATCAATGTAAAACAGTCAAATTAAAACACTTGTGAATGACATATTTCCCTGAGCAAATGTAATCTACATTTCTATATATCTCACTATTTATTTTTTTAATGAAGTGGTTTTCATTGTTAATTTGCAGCTGTTTAATTTTGATTTAAACTTGTTGAAAGTAGGTTTTTTAAATGATAAATATACACATATATCCCAACCCAACAAAAGTTATCAGTATGTGGAATCTAGTATCTGTGTGAAAATCGTCTCTTTGGAATTGGTTCTGCATGTACAGAATTCTGATAAGAAACAATGCACCTAACCTCAAAATATATCTATCCTAACAGTTTGGTAACCTGTATGAGACTGATTCTTAAATATTTTCCTCTTAATCTCTTTCTCCAAGCAGTAGACTTAGAGCACTTAATGTTTTCTCTTTTGATACTGGAGAGAAAGTTCCTTTCATAATCAGGTAACATGGGATTCTACAGAGTTCTGAATTGAGGATGTTATGACTGAGTGTGTATCTATGTGCATGCTTGTGTGTATGTCAGTGTAAAAATAAACACATTCACATATACACACACACATCAACATGTACATGTATACACACAAGGTTATGACATTTTATTGGATTTGTTAATGTTTTATTGTTATTATTGGGTTACCTTTTTGGCATACTACATGCAGTGCTTTAACCAATGTCCAGTCGGCTAATATAATTAAAATTGTTAATTTATATGAGTACATTTCAGCCATGTCATTGTTTTCTTAATATTTATTATGTAGATGAATTGGTATTTTTGCAGTATGTTTTAAGAAGTAACAGTTTGATATGTTCTTATTTGTGTTAGGATTTATTTATTTCATAGCATTCTGTCCAATATTTTATACCTGGAGGCATGCAATTTATATTTTGTACAGTTAGCAAGAAATTTTCATCAATTCCCAATAGTTTCCTAAAATAAAGATATCTTTTGAAAACAAATAAGATTTACTTTTTATTGGTTTGACTGGAATAATCCATGCACTTTGTCAGACCAATAAATTTCCATTTTATTGTATGAAAAAAGAGGAAAAAAATCTTGTTGATCAAAATCAGATATCCTTCAAGCAAAACTAGATCAAGACTGAGTTTGCTTCACTGAAAATTTTTGTGGCACAATGAAAAATGTTAAAAATGTCTAAAATGAAATATACCCTTGTAATGTAAATGATTAAACTATGGTAATGCTGGCATATTTAAGATGTTTAGGGCAACAAAATTTATTTTTCTGTTTTAATTTCTTTTTCTTTTTTATATGTTAGCAAGTCAACAAGTACAATAAATAAAGGGAATTTCATTTGGTATGAATTGTCCAACTAATGTATAATCTAACACAAAAAATAAGTAAATACTTGAATACTCAAAAGAAAAGGAAATATTTGAAACATCTCACTGGGTTCCTTTTCATTTATCCATTAATTTAGATGTTCATTTGAAAAAAAAAGCATTCATTTCCATCTCACTATAGTTTTAGGGTTTGCAGAATCTTAAGTTTACTTTCCTCCAAGTTTTGAACATCTGCAATGGCAAAGTTCTATAGGTATGACTATATCAGATATAGATATTTCTGGGTTCTGCTTATATGACTAATTTATTCTATAAACATCACTGAATGCATATGGATTCAGTTTCAGGTTTCTGAGAAATTCTGTAATTGCTTGTGGACTTTTCAATATGGATCCATTTTTCTGTTTCACCTTGTCCCACATTCATTGTTTAAACATTTCAGCTTTAGCTCATCCCATTTATTAAGAAATCTGTGAATTGTTAATGGGGTGAGTGTAACTCCTATACATATATTATTTCTAATGTCCAATGGATTTATATGAAAATTCTAGTCTGAATCTTAAAGAGAATGGAATCTCAGATATTGCTAAAATCCCTTTTTTCCAGAAATCCTTTAAGCCTGGATTGTCATGAAATATAGTTGAGCAATATAAAACATTCATGATTACAAATTGTGAATTGTAAATATAGTTTATAATTTATATAATTTGAAATATGTTGTTGGGCCAGGTAAGAAACAAACCTTGAATATTTTTCCTGTGTGATTATTAGGAAAGAAGCAGAAAAAGTTCAACTGCACTTGTTAGATTTCCCCATCTGTAATGTCCCTCTTGCCCAGATTACTGTATGTATATATATGTGAGATAGGAAGGTAGAGTATTGAAATCCTGACATGAAAAGCCCCTCTACATATGCCAGGCTCTCAAGGTGATTGAAATCCCTTCCAAACTCAACTATAAGTACACATTTTTACAATAGTCACCAATTCCTCTATACCCCATGGTATGATTGAAATCTGATTTCTAACTTTTCATTGAACTTCCCAGTTCTGTTTTCTAATATTCCTAATGTTGTAAAGATTCCTGATAAACTCAAGAGCTACACAAATCAGTTTATTTCCTAACCCTGCACCATTTCACTCCTATTCATTCATATGCTTCTTATCTCAATTCCATAACACTTTATATTTTAATAAAAAAAAACACCATATCCAATAATGTGTTTATATAAGGGCTTTAATATAAAGTCCAAATATTATATACATTAGCTACTTTTTAGAAGTCAAAAGTTGAACAAAATGCAAAAAATATTTATATTCTGGTTCCCTGAATTAGTTGGTATGTTGAAGAATGATGATGGGAAAACTCTTGAGGTCCCTAGGATTGAACAAACCTTATTCTTCCACTTCCAAGGCTTCCTTTGAACCTTCTGCTTTCTTGTCCTCTCAAATCAGCTTGCAATATTAATAAAAGCAAAAGCTCACAATCATAACAAATTAATATATAGTGCAATGTAATACATGAAACAGAGCAGATAAAACCACAGCTTACAAGCAGGTTTAGCATGCTTTAAAAAGCTTGGGAAAATTGCAAAGATTTTGCCTTTTGCCCAAATCATGATCATTTGAGTAAACGTATAACCAGTTTTGTCTTGAGTCAGAATTAGTTCCTAGACCTCTAGGAAAAGATCTCAGAAATGCCTGGCAATCTGAAAGCATAGCCAGCATTTTTCCTGCTAATTTTCTCATATTATATCCCCACTCCTACCCCCATACCTAATTAATTAACCTGATCCTTGTCTCAGTGAAGCTGAGATGTTGGATGTATGTCAATACAAGCACTCATGAGATTTCAAAGTGTGTCAGATTTTGTTTCTCAGACACTTGTATGTAAGAATTTGATCCTACAGTTTTCCTGCCCATTGATGGTTGAATAGTTTATCCAGAAGTCTTCAGTTCAACACATTCCCTAGTTACAGACATGTGGTGTTGAATGGATACAATTTATTCTGCCTTACTCTGAAATGGCAAAGTCATTTGGCAAAGAAATGGAAAATCTCACAACTATTTTGGAAATCTTGTCAAATGGTGGGCTATTTGCAGATAAAAAAGAAATTCAGATAGAGAATGCTGCCTTTCTTAGCTCACAAGAAATCTGTCTGGTGCTTTGTAATAGTAGCAGTGATGAAAGGATGGATTAGTTTATCTATTTTGTCTCTTTCCAAGTGTTGCTTTCTCTCTCATTCTTCCTACTCAAGTGCCATAATGTGGAGTTCTCAAGAAGCTGGCAGACATGATCTCAGAATCACTAAACCATATCTTTCAAAGATCCTGGAGCACCGGAGAATTACCAGGAGACTAGAAAAGTGCTGATGTTTACCATCTTCAAAAAAGGGAAAAAAATAGATCCTGGACCAATCAGCCTGACATCAATGTCTGGGAAGATTCTGGAAAAGATAAGCAATGGATCCACAAACACCTAGAAACAACAACGCTATTATTAGAAGCTAGCATGGGTATGTCAAAAACAGATCAGCCAGACAAATCTTACTGCATTCTTTGACAAAATGACCAAATTAGTGGATCAGCAAAATGCTGTGGACTTCAGTAAGGCATTTGCAAAGTAGACCACAACCTACTTTTTGGTAAGATTAAAAAAATGTGGGATAGAAAGCATCATCACCAGATGAAACTGGCTGACCAACTACACTCAATGTATTGTCCTCAATGGAACTATATCTATATAGAGCAGGGGTCCCCAACCTCCGGTCTGGGGACCAGTACTGGGCCACGGCATGCCAGCAACTGGTCTGCACAAACAAAGATGCAGACAGCACACAAAACGATGCCCACTCTGATCTCCAGCAAAACCTCTCTCCCTGTAACCAGTCCCTGGTGCTCAAAAGGTTGGGGACCTCTGATATAGAGGAAAGCATGTAATGGAGTACCAAAAGGTTCTATCTTAAGGCCAGAACTCGTCAACATCTCCATCAATGATTTAAATAAGGGGATAGAAGGGAAACTCATCAAATTTGCAGATGACATCAAGTTGGGGGAAATGGCCAACAATTTAGAAGATAGGGTCTATATTTGGACAGACTTGAAAACTGGGTCTTATCCAATAAAATGCAATTCAGTGATAAGAAAAGTAATATTTTATACTTAGGTAAGAAAAACCAAATGTACAGGTATAAAATAGGTGGTACGTGGCTCATCAGCAGTAACTGTGAGTGTGAGAGAATCCTAATGATTATGAGGCAGCAGTGTGCTGCAGTTGCCAAAAAAGCCAATGCAAACAAAGACTGCATCTGCAGAAGGATGAAGGTCATGTGAAGTGTTAGCAAGACAACCCTAGGAATACTGCATCCAGTTTTGGTCACCACAATTCAAGTCAAATGTTGAGACTTTAGAAGAATTCAGAGAAGAGCAACAAAGATGATTAGGGGTTGCAGGCTAAACATATGATGAACCATTGCAGCAATTGGGTATTCCTAATCTAAAGAAGAGAAGGACTATGGATGACATCATAACAATCTTCCAATATTTGCAGGGCTATCACAAAGAAGAGGAGGTCAACCTATTTTCCAAAGTCCCTTAAGGCAGGACAAGAAGTAATGGATTGAAAACTCTCAAGGAGAGATCCAATCTAAAATTAAGGAGAAATGTCTGATTTCTGTGGATATAAGAAACTTGACTGCTCATAATATTTTACTACTGCTACACTGACTTCATTTTTTGGGGAATCACCATTTTGTATAATTTTACTCAAACAACTATAAATAAGTATTTTGACTCTATGCAGTGATGGGATTCAAATATGTGAACAACTGTGGGGATGCCGCTTCCGGACATCCATTCTGGGCCTGAGCAACAAAAAATTAGCTACCGGTTCTGCTGAACTGGTGTGAACCAGCTGAATCCCACCACTGACTCCATGCCATGAATTTAACAAAAGCAGACATAAGTTCCTTTAGCTTGTTATTTTTGGCATATTCAGAGAAATAAACTGCAGACTAGAGGAAGAATCTAAAATGATGTACAAGTCATTCTGATAAAAATACAAGTGCTAGGTTCAAATATATAATAATAATAATAATAATAATAATAATAATAATAATAATAATAATAATAATAATAATAATAATAATAATAATAATAATAATAATAATAATAATAATAATAATAATAATAATAAAGTTGGAAGGGACCTTGGAGGTCATCGAGTCCAACTGCTTCTGGAGGCAGGTTGTTCCACTGGTTAATTGTTCTAACTGTCAGGAAGTTTCTCCTTAGTTCTAAGTTGCTTCTCTCCTTGCTTAGTTTCCATCCGTTGCTTCTTGTCCTACCTTCAGGCGCTTTGGAAAATAGCTTGACTCCCTCTTCTTTGTGGCAGCCCCTGAGATATTGGAACACGGCTATCATGTCCCCACTCGTCCTTCTCTTTGTTAAACTAGACATACCCACTTCCAGCAACCGTTCCTTATATGTTTTAACCTCCAGTCCCCTAATCATCTTTGTTGCTCTTCTCTGTACTCTTTCTAGAGTCTCAACATCTTTTTTACATCGTGGTGACCAAAACTGGATGCAGTATTCCAAGTGTGGCCTTACCAAGGCATTGTAAAGTGGTATTAATACTTCACGTGATCTTGATTCTATCCCTCTGTTAATGCAGCCCAGCACTGTATTGGCTTTTTTGGCAGCTGCAGCACACTGCTGGCTCATATTTAAGTGATTGTCCACTAGGACTCCGAGATCCCTCTCACAAGGTATCCCCTATACTATACTTGTACATTTGGTTTTTCTTGCCTAAAAGTAGAACCTTACTTTTTTCACCATTGAATTTCATTTTGTTAGATAGCGCCCAGTGTTCAAGTCTGTCCAGGTCCTCCTGTTTTTTGTATTTGCTAAGTGAACTACCCTAGGGATGAGATTTTATCTGATGATGCTTCTACTTATCTAGTTCAAGTCTAGTTTCATGGTTACAAATCTAAAGATTGATCAGGAGCCTCAATCAGGCAATGGACAGCAAAGACTTAATCACATACACATTACCTAGTGTCAGTATTCTTAAATGAACTGAGGCATATTTTATCTGCTTAAAACCCTTGTCTTCAACTGGGCATTTAATATAACAGATCTGCACATTTTACACAATCTCTGTCAACCTTTAACTTCCATTTTGTTGAATTTGTAAAATACATTTGGTGGTGCAAAATAATAGTTTTGCTTTCAGAGAAGAAATGGTTCCCGAAAAGTAATTTATTAATAGCCATTTAGTAATGAATATTTGTAGTTGACTCTTCCAGTCATATATGTCTTACAAGAAATGTAGGATTGTATTTAAAGCTATTAGCATTTCCCAGAAATGCTTTTTCCATATTGTTTAAAATCAAAACAAAACTCTGAATGGAGAGGCAAGATTTCGTGATCAGAATCAGGTGGATTTTTTGTTATATATAATATTATTCTCAGAATGAAAAATATATGAATTTATTGCATGCAAACTATTCTATATTTGTATTTATTTTTTTAAAAAGAAAAGTATTGATTAATTAACTGAATGAATTACCTGACAGATTATAGCCTTGATCAAGTTATCTGAAAAAAACATGTAAGATTGTAACTATGAGACTGCATGACTGTACATTTTATGAGGTAACCAACTTTTTTCAGAAAAATAAAATAAAAAATAGCAGTAGATCAAATTAAGCATCTTGAAATCTATATATGATTAATCCAATTCAAAATTGTAATTAGCTTTGCTCTCATTCAGCGTTCAAGACAGTTTAAATGTCATCCCAATATTACTAAGTGTGCTGTATATACTACAATATAGGCAAACTCATCAGCTGAGCATTTTTCAGATAAATACAACTTATATTACAGTAATTTACTCTAAACATATACAGTGTGAATTTCTGTGCCAACACTATATGACAAAGCTAACTATAAAAACATTGTATCTAACATTTTCAAGCATTTTGACTTCTTTATGTTCCAGCTGTGGCTAAGGTCTTTAATTTATTTTAGTTATTTGTGGAATGTGTTCAGTTATATTTTGTAAATTGTTCATACGTGCCAAGAAGTATGCAATGATCTTGTAAATCCAAAGGCAGAAAATGTAATAAACTGAAAAAATACAAAATTATAAGGACAGCACAAAAGGCTTAACAGGATGCTGCCTATGCATGGTATCAAAATATGATAAATAAAGCAGATTGATTAACTGATGGCTTTTGTTTCACTTCCCATGCTAAATGTATCTGCTTTATCTCATTTTTATTTTATTCTTTTTGCATTGGCATAAAGGGTGGAAATGCCCAGTTGATCCCGAAGAAGCTGCACTTCATCAGCTTCTACTTCTGGTACAAGGGGAGATTCCTGCTGCTCAGTGGAAGAGCAGGCATCTAGAAACCAGGACATTTTCAGAGTCTCAGCAGATGTGCACGACTCTCAGGATACTGAGATCAAAACAGAAACTGTCCTAACAGAAACAGAATTTCTAGTCATCTAAGTGGGAGAAGAAGCAGGAAGCAAGAGTTAGGTTGTCCATAGCTTTCAATTTACTTGATTTAGAAGTTATTGTCCCCCTACTCAGCAGCTGTCCATGTTTTAGGGACTTGATAATCCTGAAAGAATCTGAACTTTTCTGGCTGCCTGGAAGGCCTGATAAATTCAAATTGTTTCAGAAATTTGGGGCTAGAACTGAGAATTGCAACTGAGTTCTTCTGGATTTAGCATTTATTTTGTACCAATGTCTTCACTATAAAATATGTAAGATATAATGCCTCTTAAAATTTGGTGATATTATACAAGAAATGTAGAAAGGATTTCATAACTATCTGTTTTGTCCAAGCAAACTATCTGTTTTGTCCAAGCAAAAATGTGCTGTTAACATAAGTCAGTGAATGGATCAAGTGGTGTTTTGTTTTTTTTGCTAGTGTAACCTTGGCAATAATATAGCAGACTTCATTTTCCTTTTGAATAAAGATAAAAGGAGAAAATTAAGTGGAAAACTGACCTCTCTTCATAATCCTAGGGTTGTCTTCCATTTTACATGGTAGTTTGGTTTATGAAACTTGGAGCATTCTAAAAAGTACGTAGATTTTGGGACGTGCAGCTGTTTGTTTTGTCTTCTTTGATCTCTGCCTGGTGAATAGCCATTCCAAACAGAGAACAAGGAAAGGAACAGCAAGAAAGGTTTGCTCCTTCAATATCCACTGATAGTTCAAAAACTAAAGAAATATATAATGAAATAAAATGTACAATGCAACATTTATAAGCATCATCCAGTTATATGCTGATTATAATGAGGGAAAGTCACACATTATAATCACTGCATATATAATCAATATGCACATTCATGCTGGGATGTCTGGATTGCTAATCTCTTTTCCCCTCACCTGGAGAATCATATGACAGAATAGTGTTTTCTTTTGCTATAGTTAAATTCTGAATTAACAAAGAGCTGAAATAAAGAATTTTGAATCATAAATATAAAATTATATTTAAAAAGATAAGCAATTGCTTACAAAAATACTGCTGTTATTTCAGAATGGAAAAGTGTGGAAAAATCACTTATACTGCTAATATGTAACTGTATCAAAATTGAAGTAAGATCATACGTCAATCATGGTTTAACTTAGCTGGTCCCAAATATGGTCACTAAATGAAGACTACTTCCTGTTAAATATGAAAAACTGAATATAGATGCTAATGATTATTAACTATATATCTATGTGTATATATAATCTATATAAATAAAAATGTAAATGTTCGTTTGTTCAAAATCTTAAATCTCCGAAAGTTCTTCACCGATTGCTTTGAAATTTTGATACAATGTTGCATTCGAATACGTGCGTGTTTTTATATACCTACTATTATATAGATATCACACCTGTGACACAAACGTGCGCTTTCTCTTTTCTTTCTTTTCCATTTAACCAGACTGAGCCACAGCTGGGTACAGCTAGTAATAAAATAGTAAAGTTGGAAGGGACCTTGGAGGTCATCTAGTCCAGGGCTTTTCAACCAGTGGTATGGGTACCACCTGTGGTACATTGGCACCTGGCAGGTGGTACGTGACCGTCTTAGAAAAGTAGTGGGGGAGGGGAATGGGCTGAACCAGTGGCAGCAGCGCACAAGCCTGAGCGAGAGATGGCTGGAGCTTCAGAGCTGTCAGGGCTCAGCAGAAGCGCCAGGATCAGCGTCAGGCTCCAGCTGGAGCTCGATGTTGATCCTGGCACTTCTGCTGAGCCCAGAAGAAGCACCGATCAGCTGGAATGTTGCAGCATCTCCAGGGTCTTGTGATTTACATTCAGATGCTTGGCAACTGATTCATATTTATAACGGTCACAGTGTCCCAGGGTCATGTGAAGTGACCAAAACCTGCTGCAACCACCCAGCAGATGGGGGGAATAAAAACCAAACACCCCCCACCCCCATTGCCAATCCTCAACAGAAATGCTCACAACAATGGAAACCTCGGACAGGAGGAAGAGTGCCGCCAGGTGGGCAGGCAGGTGTCTTGCTCGGCAGTGGCTTGGGGGGCACTTTTTCAGTGCCATTGTAACTTCGAACAGTCACTAAGCGAACTGTTGTAAGTCGAGGACTACCTGTACTTTATCACTTTTTTCCTTTTGGGGGGGGTCATCACGTTTTTGACACCTTGCTAGGCGACTGGTGGTACTCGGATATTGCCATATCCTAAAAGTGGTACAATGAGTGAAAAGGTTGAAAAGCCCTGATCTAGTCCAACCCCCTACTCAGGCAGGAAACCCTATACCATTTCGGACAAATGGCTGTCCAGTCTGTTCTTAAAAACCTCCAGTGTTGGAGCATTCACCGTTTATGGAGGCAGGTTGTTCCACTGGTTAATTGTTCTAACTGTCAGGAAGTTTCTCCTTAGTTCTAGGTTGCTTCTCTCCTTGCTTTCCACCCATTGCTTCTTGTCCTGCCTTCAGGCGCCTTGGAAAATAGCTTGACTCCCTCTTCTTTGTGGCAGCCCCTGAGATATTGGAACACTGCTATCATGTCCCCCCTCGTCCTTCTCTTCATTAAACTAGACATACCCACTTCCAGCAACCGTTCCTTATATGTTTTAGCCTCCAGTCCCCTAATCATCTTTGTTGCTCTTCTCTGTACTCTTTCTAGAGTCTCAACATCTTTTTTACATCGTGGTGACCAAAACTGGATGCAGTATTCCAAGTGTGGCCTTATCAAGGCATTGTAAAGTGGTATTAATACTTCACATGATCTTGATTCTATCCCTTTGTTAATGCAGCCTAGCACTGTGTTGCTCTTTTTGGCAGCTGGCTCATATTTAGGTGATTGTCCACTAGGACTCTGAGGTCCCTCTCACAGTTACTACTATTAAGCAAGGTACCCCCTATACTATACCTGTGCATTTGGTTTTTCTTGCCTAAATGTAGAATCTTGCTTTTTTCACCATTGAATTTCATTTTGTTAGATAGCGCCCAGTGTTCAAGTCTGTCCATATCCTTCTGTATCTTAAGCCTGTCTTCTAGAGTGTTGGCTATTCCTGCCAGCTTGGTGCCGTCTGCAAATTTGATGAGTTCCCCATCTACCTCTCATCCAAATCGTTGATACAGATGTTGAAGAGCACTGGGCCTAGAACAGAGCCATGGGGTACCCCACTACACACTTCCCTCCATGTAGATGCAGTTCCATTGAGGACCACACTCTGAGTACGGCTGGTCAGCCAGTTACGGATCCATCTGGTAGTGGTGTTTTCTACCCCACATTTTTCTATCTTGTCAAGTAGTAGTTTGTGATCTACTTTATCAAATGCCTTACTGAAATCCAAGTAAATTATGTCCACAGCATTCCTCTGATCCACTAATTTTGTCACTTGGTCAAAGAATGCAATAAGATTTTTCTGGCATTATCTATTTTTGACAAACCCATGTTGGCTTTTAGTAATGACTTTGTTTGCCTCTAGGTGTTCGTTGATTCGTTGTTTGATTATCTTTTCCAGGATCTTCCCAGGTATTGAGGTCAGGCTGATAGGTCTGTAATTTCCTGGGTCCATTTTTTTTCCTTTTTTGAAGATGGGAACTACGTCAGCTCTTTTCCAGTCCTCCGGTAGTTCCCCAGTGCTCCAGGATCTTTTAAAAATATAGTTCAGTGGTTCTGAGATCACATCTGCCAGTTCCTTGAGAACCTTGGGGTGTAATCCATCTGGTCCTGGTGATTTGAACTCGTCTAGGCTGCTCACTTACCATTTTCTTGCCTATCTTAACTTGTGTTTCTATTCTGTTTTTTATGGCATTATTTTTGATAGGTTGGTCTGTTTTTTTCCTTTGTGTAAAGACAGATGCAAAAAACAAGTTAAATAGTTCTGCTTTCTCCCTGTTGCTTGTCACCTTCTTGCCACTTTTACCCACTAATGGACCAATCATTTCTTTCACTTTCTCCTTGTTTTTTACATGTTGAAAGAAGCTTTCTTTAGTTAGTACTCAGAACCCTGAAAAAAGTTTGGTATTTCAATGAGTAGCAAAGAGATATTGTGTCTACACAAAGCCCACAGCACTTCTTCTAAATCATTTTTTAAATGTCACAGTCATAATAATGTATTTAATGAGATGAAAGAGGGAACAAAGTATAGATGCAATTCAGGTAATACATTTGCTTTGGGCCATTTGTGTAAAAATGCAAGGTTATGGCATGAATTTAGAAGGAAGGGAGGAGATGTGTATTTGCAAGACCTGCATAACAAAAATAAAGGAAAAGGGAGTGTGGACAGGTGGGCATGTGGACAAGAACCGACTGTCAGGAACATCATACAAAACATATTGCTAAGATATGGGCTAAGACAGAGCGAATAGAAGACTTGCTAAAAGTCTTTTAGGATGCCTGTTAGTTAACTTTTAGGAATAGTGTTGAAATAAAGCCAATTGAATACTTATTAGATAACTCTTGAAATATTTATTAGTTAAGACTTAGAAATAGAGATGGCATGGAGCCAATAGAGGACCCTTTAGATAACTTTCAGAATGCTTATTAGACAATGTTTCTTTATCCCACCTTGAAAAATTGTATAAAAGCTTGTTGAATCCTTTGTTCTGGGTACTGACATTTTGCTGGCTAGGACCCCTTTTGCTGAAGCGCTTCAATAAAAGGAAATAAAACCTGCTCCTCATGCCTAGTATTCTTCATTGGCCTTGGCACCAGGCTCAGACCTGAACTGGGGACAACAATCTGGGGGCTCATCTGGAATTTCATGCCTCTATTCAATTGGAACACATTCACGATCATCGGAGGTGGGCCCCCGGATGGTAAGACTAGTGGCTAAAAAGTGTGTGAATGTCTAAAATAAAACTCTTGGTCAGTGACCAGGACTGTGTGTTTTTGAAAATGTCAGTTGCACTGACAGCCCAGGAGCTTTTGGCAATGACTGGGTTCCGTGGAATGCAAGAGACATTGTAGGAATCCGTGTATCCCATTTATGCATAGAGTGGATAGATTGAATGCAATGTGCCACTGTTTAAATGAACATCCGGCCCCGGTGAAATCCTTGGTGATGTCTTAATTGAGCCCAAAGGCTTAGTATGGCCATACTTAAAATTAGATAAACTAGAAGACTTTGGGTCAATTGATCTCCAACTAATCGAAGAAATTAGGACTACCCTCTTGGAACAGAAATGACATGTTAAAATTCAGTTCTTGGAATTCTTTGTAAAATTGGCAAACAGTCTATTTCTGTTGCAAGAGTGCAGTTGTGAAGGAACTTTTGCAGGATCCTAAGTTAGAAAAAAAATCAGTGTTCCTGTGGTTTTGCTGGAGAAACCTGAGAATGACCTGCCATCTCCTATTTATCCATGGGATCAACTATCCCAGATGGACCAAATGGCAGGAGAATTCTGGAGAGGTGTGGGAGCTAGAAAACAAAAAGATCACATAGCACTTAGTCCCAAATTGAGTTAAAATCTGAGATAAAATCTCTGCTGAAAGAAACCATAGTGGCAGGAGCAGGGAACAGATCATGCCTAATGTTAGTTTACACCCAATTTTCTACTTCAGATGTCTACAATTGGAAACAGCAAGATCCCAGTTATAGGGAAAACCCAGAGAAAATGCATTGTCTCTTTCTGTCTATCTTTACAACACTTAACCCACTTGGGCAGATATTCAGACATTGATAAAGTTCTTCTCACGCCAGAAAAATGGAGGTTGATGAGGGAGGCAATTAGTGGAAATTAAAGAAAAAACATGAAAATGATCCCAGTTGGGAATGCTTCTTCACAGAACTGGAATGGAATCTGGATAACATCAGACATGCTGAAAGACTTTGAAATTATCAGTCCTTGGTCCAATATGGAATCCAAAATGGAGTTCCCAAGATCAAGAAATGTATGAAATTAGGCAAAAGAAGGATGAGAGTCTTGGGGACTTTCTTGAAAGAGTATATCAGGTTTTCAGGCAATAAACCGATCTAAATCCTGAGGCACCGAAAACCAGAGAATGGTGAATATGATCTTTATAGGACAATCAGCAGAAGATATTAGGAGAATGTTACAGGAAGGAGATCCAGGGAAAGGTATTTCAGAATTAGTTGAGATAGCTTACAAGGTCTTCACCAGCAGAGGACAAGAAGAAGATAAGAAAGAAGTTCAAAAAGCCTGCCAAAATGCCATCTTCCTAGCCAATGTCCTTAAGCAGGAAAGGAGGGGAGGAAGGGGACAACAATCCTAAAGAGGCAAACAAGAAGGGGAAATTCAGGGAAACCCAGGAGGAGCACACAACCACACCTATGGTAAAGGGAGTGGAAGAGGGAGGGTCCCTTTGGGACCCAACCAGTGTGCTATTTGCAAAAAGGAAGGTCATTGGAAGAATGAATGCTTGGTGGCTACAGCCATGTGGATAGAAGAAGAAGAATGAAGGGGCCAGGCGCAGGGAGATATTGCTCCCCCTACCTCCGAACCCCTGGTGGAAGTCCAAATCAGGGGAACCATACACCAAATATTAATAGACACAGGAGCAAGTGGATCAGTCCTTAATAAACCTATTGCTCCCCAAACTACCGATGAGATACCCATTGTTGGGGCATCAGGAAAAGCCTCGTCATCCCCATTTTTGCAACCTTTGGAATATAAAATAGGATGCACTGTGCTAACTCACCAGTTCTTGTATTTGCCAGAATGTCCAGTTCCACTCTTCGGAAGGCACATCCTTAATAGATTGCAAGCAACCATAACATGTAAAGGGGGAAAGATAAAGATGAAAATACCCCAAGAAGAAATATGGAGAGCAATCATTTTAATAATAAAGGAAGAACCCCTCCCAATTCCACTAGAAATAGAACATGCTATGAAACCTTGATTTTGGTCAGCGGGGCAGCCAGGAAAGGAAGTTTTTGCTGAGCCAGTCACAATCACCTTAGTCCTGGGAGGACAACTGGCCAATATAAAGCAATATAATATTAAATGGGCAAAGTAAGATCTTCAGCCCATAATAGAAAACTTCCTAGAATGAGTACTTATAATCCGAACATCTTCACCTTGGAATAGCCCAGTGTTACCTGTTAAAAAACCAGATGGGTCCTTCCATTTTGTACAGGACCTGAAAAGATGAACAGGAATACCCTTATCCTCTATGCAGTAGTACCCAACCCGAATACTTTATTGGCACAAGTTAACCCAAAAGACAAATGATTCACAGTATTGGATTTTAAGAATGCTTTTTTCTGCATCCCATTGGCAAAAGAGAACCAACCAATCTTTGCCTTTGAATGGCAAGACCCAATATCAGGCACCCCCATAAAATATATGTGGACTAGGTGACCACAAGGATTTAAGAGCAGCCATCTTTGGCCAATACCTGGCAAAAAACCTGTATAAACCATCATGGGTCAAGGAATATTCAGTTTTACAGTATGTGGATGATTTTCTTTTGTGTGCCGATATGAGAGACAAATGAACTTAGAATAATAACTTTATTGTCACTTTGAATGTATACTAATTGGCATACATTAACATGCAATTTCATTGCATACAGCTCTCAAAGGATCACCACCTCCAATATACACTACATAAATATGACATAAATAAATAAATAAATAAATAAATAAATAAATAAATAAATAAATAAATAAATAAATAAATAAATAAATAAATAAATAAATAAAGAATATACCCACATATATTATATGACACAGAGAAAGAACACAGTCTATTTCGGATTATGTATACATGTGCATGGTGAGAAAAATAAACCTTGCGAGTTTACCAGATGGATGGCATAAGGAACAAAGCTATTACAGAATCGGGTAGTCCTGCATATGTATAGAGATGACCATATTGCTCTTGAATTGGCTGACAACATGTGGCTAGAAGGTGTCTAAAACAAAAGCCCAAATGGTGCAAGAGGAGGTTACATATTTGGGGTATGGCATCTCTGAGGGATAATGTTAACCCCAACGAGAGAAGTTGCCTGTAAATTAAAGTCCCCGGTTAACAGAAAAGAGCTAAAGGGGTTTCTGGAAATGGCTGGCTTTTGTAGAATTTGGATTCCCAATTTTGGGCTAATTGTTAAGTCCCTTTATGATGCAGTCAAGGGAGGGGGCAGGGAAATATTTGAATGGACCGGAGAATGCCAATAGGCATTTACACAGTTTAAAAAGGAACTTGTGAGAGCATCAGCTTTGGAACTTCCAGACCCCACTAGACCTTTTACACTTTTCATACCCGAATGGAATGGCATTGCAGCAGTTCTCACTTCAAAATTGGGCTCAGGGCAGAGACCGTGGCTTATTTCAGCAAGCAAATAAATGGGGTGGTTTTGGGATCGCCCGACTGTGAGCGGTGGCAGCGATAGCCCTACTAGTCTAAGAAGTTCAGAAGCTAACATTGGGACAACTCATAGTTAAGGTTTCACATGGAGTTCAAGAAAATTATGGAGGTAAAAGGAGTATTTTGGGTGACCAGGGGCTGTCAAGCAAAATACCAAACTCTCCTGCTTGACTCCCCTGCTGTACATTTGAAATGTGCAATAGACTTAATCCAGCCACACTTTTACCTCAGATAGACACTGATCTCCACCATGATTGTGTACAGGTTGTAGATTCAATTATGCCAGTAGAACTGACCTCAGTGATCAGCCTATCCCAAATGCCAACTGTGAATGGTTTACCAATGGTAGTAGCTTTGTGGTGAAAGGCCAGAGAAAGGTAGGATATTGCAGGGGTCACACTGTGGGAAATTATAGAAGCTAATCCATTACCAGTCAACAGTTCTTCCCAACTGGCTGAGCTGATTGCTTTACCCAGGGCCTTACTACTAGCCAAGTAACACACAGTAAATATTTATACAAATAGCAAGTATGCTTTTGGAGTCTTGCATGCCCATAGGGCCCTGTGGAGGGAAAGAGGGTTACTAAATGCAAAAGGATCAATCATTAACTATGGCTCACAAATCTTGGAACTGTTGGAAGCAGTCTGGCAGCCAAAGCAAGTAGCAGTTGTACATATTAAGGAACATTCAAAAGAAGACACCCTTTATGCAAAAGGGAACAGGGTTGCAGGTAAGGCAGCTAAGGAAGCTGCCCTATAATGCCCAGAATTAGAAGCCTCTCTAATCCCTATTTCTCCACACAAACCCACTTCTCCACCCTCTTATACACCCAAAGAAAAAGTGTGGGCCAAATCTATCAGGGGTAATGAGGGAACCGATGGGTGGTGGAGGCTAGAGGATAAACTTATCTTACCTGACACACCCCTGAGTGTTCTTCTATCACAAGTGTGTGCTAGTACATATTGGGGGATGAAAGCTTTAGCAAACTTTGTGACACACTATGTGGTTGGGAAGGGATTCTATTCTGTTGCTGCCCAAGCTGTGGCAGCATGCTTGATCTCTGCCAAAAATAATCCAAAAGTGGCCAGTCATCCCTATGAGTCCAACTCAAAGGCAACTACCCAGGAGCCATTTGGAAAATAGATTTCACTGAATTGCCTAGGAAGCAGGGTTTCAAATATATTTTGGTATTAGTATGCACATTTATGGGATGGCCTGAGGCTTTTGCTTGCCAGACTAACAAAGCTCATAAAGTTGTAAAAGCCCTACTGAAAGAAATTATCTCTAGGTTCAGGCTACCTAACAGTCTGTCATCTAATTCTAGTCCACACTTCACAGCTAAAGTTATGCAACAACTGTGTTAACAATTAAATATCACTTGGAAGCTTCATACAGTCTATCATCCTGAAAGTAGTGGTATGGTGGAAAAATGCAATGATTTATTAAAATGACATTTCTCTAAACTATGTCAGGAGGCTCATCTTTCCTGGCCACAGGCTTTACCAATTGCGCTATTAAGGCTTCAAATTGCACCACAGAAGTGGATAGGTCTGAGCCCCTTTGAGGCTCTTTTTGGGTGACTGTACCCCTTCCTAAAGGCAAAAGAAAAGTCCATTTTGCAAGTGGGCAAACTAACCCTATACTGATATGTAAGAAAACTCACTAGGTTCATGAATTCTGTTTCTTGTTATCTACAGGAGAACTGATATCCCCGTTTAGATAATCCAGTACCTCCATTTCAACCTGGAGACTGGGTGCTTGTAAAGACATGAAGAACAACAGCCATCTTGGATGAGAAGTGGAAATAACCATTTCAAGTTCTCCTGACACATACAGCATTGAAAGTGCAGGGTTTGACATTTGGATACATCATTCCAGAGTAAAGAAGTGTCCACAGACTGTGATCCCTGATTTCTGGACTATGCAACCAGCAACTTCTTCTGAAGAGGACTTGGAAACAGAAGCCTTAAGAACTGTAGATGCATGGGAGGAGAAAGGCCACTGACCATAGCTGTTCTCTCGATTAACAATGGTGATTACTCACATTAGAATTAGGAGTAGTGCCACTAACAGATGGGAAGGTGAAGGCCAAGATGTAGGAGGAGATAAATCTAGCAACAGTTAGGCTAAGACCATTAGTCCAGCATATCATTTGTCTTTCCAGTCCCTGAATAAAACAACAGAGCAACATTTATGAGAGATGGAACAATCAGCCAGGAACAATACTTTCATCTCTCTGGGCAAAAGTTGGTAGGATTAGCTGAAGGGATGGCTACCTGACCTCAGCTGGTTGAAAACTTCAATTATGGTCTTTGTGTGTATCTCTTTTATTCTGTTAATCACCTGTTGTGGCTTGCAGTGTCTTCCAATTAGCCTTTCTGCTTGTAGGCAAACAACACAGCCTCTCCACACAGAGATACTGGTATTAGGTGAATCTTGGAAACTTCAGCCATTTTCAGATTCAAAAGGGGAGAATGATGGGCCATTTGCTGTAGGGCCATTTGCAGTAAAAATGCAAGGTTATGGCATGAATTCAGAAAGAAGGGAGGAGATGTGTATTTGCAAGACCTGCATAACAAAGATAAAGGAAAAGGGAGTGTGGACAGGTGGGGCCCCTTTCAATGTAGAAAACAAGAGCTGAATGCCAGACATAACATATAAGATATATTGTTAAGATAAGGAATAGGGCTGAGACAGAGCCAATAGAACACTTGCTAGATAACCTTTGAAGTGTTTATTAGTTAAGACTTAGAACAGGGCTGTCAAACTCTGCAACGTCATGTGACGTGTTGCGATGTATCGCAACTTTTTTGCCATTGCCGGCAATGAGGTGGGCTATGATGCATCCGGTCCACAGGCCAGCAGTTTGCTGGCCCGTGGATTTTTTGCTATGATGCATCCGGTCCACGGGCCAGCAGTTTGACACCCCTGACTTAGAAATAGGGATGGCATGGAGCCAATAGAGGACCTTTTAGATAACTTTCAAAATGCCTATTAGATAATGTTTCTTTATTCCGCCTTGAAAAATTGTATAAAAGCTTGTTGAATCCTTTGTTCTGGGTTCTGGCATTTTGCTGTCTGGAACCCCTTTTGCTGAAGCACTTCAATAAAAGGAACAAAACCTGCATCTCATGTCTGGTGTTCTTAGAACCTCAAGATTAAAAATACAGGGAATGAAATATAATAAATCAGCCTACAACACTACGGAGTGATGAGTATTTTCAAGCTTGTCTGTTGCTTTCCAGTCTTCAATTAGAGTATGTATTTATATGTTTTATTTAAGTCAGTCTTGAGTCCTGGCAACATCCTGAACAAATCCTTTTTCAGAAGTAGTTTGCCAGTATCTTTTTCCTAGGGTGGAGAAAATGGAATCTGTCCAAAGTCACCCAGATAGGTTCAGGCCTAAGGCAGGACTGAAACTCACCTCCTTACTTACTAGCCTGGTACCTTTTATCACTGGACCAAATTACTCCTGCCTCCTATCTTATGTCTTTCATATATAGTATTCTGCTTTTGAGTCCTGGCAACTACTTGGGCAAGTCCCTTGGAAAGGCTTTTTTAGAAGTGGTTTGTTATTGCCTATTTACTAGGTCTGAGACAGAGAGACTGACCTAAGGTCATCCAGCTGGTTTGTGCCTAAAATGGGACTATAATTCATGGTTTCCCCATTTATACTTTGGTATCTGAACCACTACACCAAATTGGTTCTCTAACAATCAATCAATTAATCAATCAACCAATCAATCAATCAATCAACTGATACTGGATTTTCTCTGTAATCCAAAAAGTAGCTGTGATAATCCTATCAATCACTACTTGGTCTAAAGTCCATAAATTACCATTGCTAATATAATATTTAGGAAGTGAAATAAAATGAAGACAAATGGGGGAAGGGAATACTGTTACTATAATTGATATAATTTATTAGTATTTGATACAAATTAAATGGATCTGTTGTGAACCTTTATTGATATTTTGTATGCCTATGGGTTGAAATAGTGGCAACACAATATTTTAATTTTCTTTCAAAGTTTTGCAGATTATACAATTGCTGCAGTAATATTCATATAATGAATTTGTTTGGTTGCCATGAAATGGAAAATGATGCTTATTTTCAAACTATATGTTCCAATAGTTCTGCTTGATGATAACTTTCCTTCTTGTTTCTCTTCTCTTTATTATCAGTTGAATTAAAACAACAAATCACTGTGTGGATCACTGCAAAATGCACATTCCATATTAGGATTATTATGAAATGGGTTTATAATTAGAAATCAATGCCTTGGATACAATAGAATATAATTTATAATCCTGAGGATTCTATCTTAAAATATTATAGATTAGGAAAAAGTGACAATGAAATTCAACTAATTGGACAATTTTAGCATACTTTGCATCTGAATTAAAATGGTGAGGAGGGAATGGACAGTTGTGTTGGGGGAATATTAGCATTCTGAATGAATGAGGCACTCTGTTTTTTGTAAAAGGGCATGGCAAAGTGTCATAAAATAAAAAAAACCACTGATCTTTAGTTCATTTTCTTTCTACATCACTTGCTGGTTGCTCACTTTTTCAGTACTTAAACAACAATAACAAAGCAGCTCTCAAGTGTTGGCTATTGAGTTTGATGTGAGTTTGATGAGGAGAATCATTATAGTCAAAGCATAAGATTTATTTGCTTCCTCTGTCATTTCAAAATAAGCAGCTGTGGCATTTAGTCAAATATGAATGCTCACAACTATCATCACCAATTACTTGTGGGTTTAGATCAGTGGATACCCTGGGAGTAGTTCATTGCTGTTGAAATGTTTCACAGATTCTTCTATTTCATGATTTCTTGCTTGCTGACCCTCCCAATTCAATTTTCTTAATTGTAGCAGCCCTGAACTACTGCTCTATATCATTTTTTACAGATGCTGCATCTTTTTTTTCTTTATTTGGTAGCAGCTGTTTGGGGCTGTATTCTGCCCATAAGAACTGAAAAGGAGAGCTTGGGTGCAACAAACCCTCAGATTTATTATGTGTCCTGGCCAATAAAGTAATTCATCTTTCAACACAAGGAGTACTAAACATCCTGCTAACCCAAACCAAACAGTACTTCAGTAAAATGTGAAGAATGTGGCCATAATATATACACAAGAAAGTTCTGCTATTGTGTATTCAACTGAGTTAACCTGCTTTCATGGAAGCAAGGCTTTATAGACATCTAATCTACCTTTACCTATACAAAACATGCCATACAAAGTAGGACATTTATTTATTTTATTAGTGGAACTATGCGATTATTTGTACTTAAAAATTAATAAACAAATCTCACCTTATTTTAAAGCCTCTCTAAATGATATGTGAGAATGACATGGGGAGACAGGGAAAAGAGCTAAGCTAGGGAACAGTTGGACAAACCAGTTTAGCCCAAAAAAGAATCTTAGAAGGGATCTTCCATAATTTATCAGGCTGTAAGGGCAATAGGGAAGAAAGATATCTTCAGACTTGCAAGATTCTCTTAATACAATTTTACTATAAAATAGAATTAGTCCATCTGACTGTGCTTCCTATCTGGACTATCTCGCTGGGTAGACAGCCCCAATAAAACACCAAAGATACTGTACCCAATAATAAGTCTCAGTATCCTGTAACAAACATCTCATAAGTTTGTGCATTTTCATTTTATCTAGAAAAAATGCCAAGGAAATAGTGAGTTCTTCACTGAATGAAAAGAGAACTAATGCCTTAATTGTCCATTCCCTACATGTTTGTATTTTCCTGGTATCTTAGCAACATGCAAGGATGGTCATGGTGGAATATTACATTTTGATTTAATTAATAGAAAAACAAACAAACAAACAAATAAATAAATAAGTTATTGTTTCTGATACCAAAACAAAACAAATGTGTGTGGAGAGTTTCAATCATCCAGGTCATAGTTGGCACAAAGGTGCTTTTTCAAAAGGTAACTGGACTTCATTTTTTCCCTGAGGAAGAAGAAGAAGAAGACATTTCACTTCTCATTCAAAAAAGCTTCATTGGTTCACCTCACCATCCTGCAGAACTTAGAAAGCTTCTTGGATGAGAAGCAAATCATCTTCTTCAGGGAAAAAAGCCAATCTGGTTGCCTTTTGAAAAAGCACCTTTGAGAAAACAAAACAGAGCAATCCCAAGAAGGCCACAACTAAAACCAAGCATGGCTCTGTAATAAATAAAAATTTCTGTAGTATAATATCAAAGCAAAATTCTGTGAACCATTTTCATAATTTATAAAATTTTTGTTTACAAGCTATACAACTCTGTGGTTTCCTTTGCTGAAACAGATAAACATATATTTCCTTGTCTGGTGGGCTTGCATTTCAAACTTGGAAAATTCAGACTTTAGAGCACTTTGCACCAGGACTAAGCATGTTCTGAATAGAGTAAAGTGTGAAACTAATAAGCTGCCTCTCCCCATTTGGACCATTTCCCTTTGTTGGACTAACCTTTGCAATGAAGGAGCCTATTCAGCCTGTTACAAAGCACATTAATTTTACAATAGCTGTCCTGCATTTCTTTACAAATCTCCTGCATGGATCTAAGGACAGATTTTTGACACTCCCAAAAAAATTTATTTGTGTGTGTGTATGCACAGCTAGTACCCAAATGCTTCCCTCGACTCAAGAAAACTGGATGTAAAATGCTGTCTAAGAAACTTGTTTCCATCTATGGAACTAAAACATACACATCAAATATTGAATCTGGTATTCTTGTACCGTTCATAGACACTATTGTTATTGGGTTGTTGTTGTTTTTTGGTGTTTTTTTTTGCAAAGCAAAGCTTTAAGCCAAAAATTAAATATGTTAGTAAAGAATTCAAAGGAAAATTGAAGATAAAATCAAAAGCAACATTTAAAAACAACATTTAAAATAGATATTGAGAAGTGTATATATGAATATAATACCTATGTAACCATAAACTAGTATTTATTTTTCAAATATTGCTTTTGAAACACACACACACACACAGAGAGATGCATACATAGAGATGCACACACACAGACACACACATAGGCACACAACATATTCTACCAATAGTTTTACAAGCATTCAATAATTCCTTTCCATTTATTTCATTTCCATTTCTTTTAAATTATCCATTTTAGCATTATTTTTCCAAAACATTTTATATGCTTTTCTTTTTTAGCCAAGAACTTCATGGAAAATGTGGAGAAGGGTATGAGCAAAAAAGTTTGTTTGTTTAACAATTTAGGCAATAAAATTCTCCAACATCCCTTGAGCCATAATCTTATGCCAAAGCTTATGACCCAAATTATTGTGTTATTTCACACCAAATATAAGAATGAAGCATCTACTATTCTAAAGAAAACATAGCAACTGATAATCCAGAAAAATTAATGAAGTTTGGATGTTTATATAAATCATCCCATGTGTTCTGCATATGCATTGGACTGTGCCTATTAGTTAACCCTTTACATTGTTGTGGCAGCTTGTCAAGCCCTCTGTAACCACATATTTGGAGCAATTCTTTTGTGTGGGAGCAATCCAGTGAGCCCACATTATTATCTGCATGATCCTAAACTGTATTCATGTTTGTAATTTTTCGGTTCATTGATAATTTTTCATTGTACTCTAAGATAATTGTTAATACTATTTTACCTTGAATAAACTACAATAATAATAAATAATAATAAACTACAATAACTTGTCAGGGGATATGTTTCTTTAAGTTTATTTATGAATGGTATAGAATTTACTTAGCAATTATCATGTGATTCCAAGAAAATAGTCCAACTATATGCCAACTTCTCAAGATAAAGCATTGTCTGGAAGCTCATGAGATTTGGCTATATTTATTTCACTTTTGGTCTTTCCTCAGAAATGTCAGGTTAATTCAAATTCTTCTGTCCTGCTTCCTCTTCCATCCCCAACACACTGTTACCAAAGTGTGTCTTTTATAGCCCTGAATCAGTCAGGACTATATAAACAAATACAGTCCACATTCTTTTTGAAGCAATGCTTCAAAAGATTTAGGGGAAATCATTAAAAAAGTAGATCCTTTGATTACATATTTATTTGATATTTATCCAGCATTTGTTTTTAGTCAGCTCAAGGCAATGTACCCATCTTTTCAATTTGATCCTGGGTACATTATTTTTGAATAAATAAGAATATCAGAAACATAACCCAGCGGGCTGGGATATTGTATACGTAGTCTTTCTCTCATGCAATTGGCAAAGGGAGTTCCTCATGTTAAGGACTTAATATGTTATATTAATTAAAGCTTGCCATATGAGTCATTCTGCATTTCCATGCTCTTACATTTCAAGCAAATGTCATCAATAAAAGAACTGTTACTTAACTGTTACTTAACTGTTAGTTAAGTATTGTATATAAAATTTAGATGTATATTTAGAGATGAAGACTCGATTGTAAAATGTGGAATAATTTGATAAGAATGTATATACTGGAATGTCACGTTATATCCAATGTTTCTTTTAACTGTATTATAAATAAAATTTTGTAAAAAAAAAAAAGAACTGTTAGCCTTATTGGCTGTGTGAGTTGTAGCTTATTCAGGTCTGCTCTTAGAACTTTCAGACTTTTGTATTTACTGCCCCATCCCACATTATGCATTAAAGCTTAATACACACACACACACACTCACACACACACAAATTCCATAAAAGAATACTGTATAGATCAGGGGTGTCAGACTGCCGGCCCGCGGGCTGGTTTCATCATACTGGAGCCACGCCCACCCCATTGCCGGCAATGGCAAAATAGTCCCAATACGTCTTTCAACATCACGTGACATCACGAGTTTGACATGTCTGGTGTAGATGCTTGTGTATGTGCATGTATGTATATATGAAATTTATATGTATTTATGAAAATGTTTAATAAAATTATATATATACATATACATATACATATACATATACATATACATATACATATACATATACATATACATATACATACATACATACATACATACATACATACATACATACATATAGATTTTCACGGGTACAGGTATGCAGGTCTTGGCGTATTCGGGTCTTTTCCCGTGTAAGATTGAGAGTATCTTGGCGATGTTTCGATGAGGCCCCACTCGTCATCTTCAGGCTGGGGTCTTCGGCTTCGTGCTTGTGCGAGCAAAGTGTGATCGGAGCTGCCGTCTCTCTATAAATATTGGTGGGGGGGTGTGGAGTGCTGGCTTAGTTGCAGTAGGTGGATTGGTTGGCTGTGTGGGAGCTATTGTTTGCGGATTGTTCAGCTGTTTCGTAACATCCTGAGTAGTTGAGGTGCTGGCTGTGTGCCCATTAGTCTTTTGTGTTATAACGACCTGGGTAATGGGTTGTGTGATTACATCCTGAGATCTAGTGTAGTGATATCCTGAGTTTTGTGTTGCAACATCCTGGGTGGTTGGCTCCGGGTTTGCGATCTAGCTCTGTGTTCATGGCGTGTGTCCATTTGCTTTGTGTGGGGGGTGGAGGGAGGTGCAGCAGCTGGTGATGTCATCGTGGTTTGGCTTCTGGATGGTGGTTGCATTTCATCTGAGGGATGGGTTTGGGCTTGGGTTTGGGTCTGGTGAGGGTGAATGGTGGTGGCGTACTGTGTTGTTCTGGGTCCGGTGTCAGTTTTCATGGCTAGGACTCGTTTGTTGATTAGGGCTAGTTTCCAGATGTCTGGTAGGCGGGAGGTATCGTCACATTTATTCATGTTGTGGGGGTGTTTTTCTATTCGATGGCTTCCATAATTATTCTCTTGTTGTGGTGTTCAGTTTTGGAGATTAGTTTGGTTTCTTCAAAATCAATTTCATGTCCTGTAGCTTTAAGAAGAGGGAGGAAGTTTTTTCTTCTTTTCTGACTGTGTTCTTGTGTTCTGCGATGCAGGCATTTATCCTCCTATTAGTTTGTCCAATGTATGTGGCTCGGCAGATTTTTCATGGTATTTCATAGACTCCTTGGTTTTCTAGCTGGATCCTGTCTTCGGGGTTTCTTAAGATGTTAGCTATTTTTTGGTCTATTTCACGATGGAAATAGAAGTCAAAAACCAACTCCCCTTTCTTGACGTCCTAATCTAAAAAAAACCCAATGGCTCCCTAGGACACACCATCTACTGGAAAAAAAACACACCAACCACTACTTAAATGCACAATCCCACCACCACCCTGCACAGATCAACTCCGTAGCCAAGGCCCTCATCTCCAAAACCAAATGCCTAGCCGACAAAGATCACCTGAAAACTAAATTACACACTCTCACAAACGTACTAATCTCCAATGGATTCCAAAGAAATACAATTACCAACCTAATCCAAAGGGAAACACCCCCCAAGAACCGAGACATAAAACAGTACAATGACATCGCCCTCCTCCCCTACATCAAAGGCACCACAGACAGCTCCCTCAGCACCTGGAAGAAACTGTCTATCTAGAGTCGCGCCAGTCTGGCTTCCGGCCTGGGCACAGCACGGAAACGGCATTGGTCGCGTTGGTTGATGATCTCTGGAGGGCTTAGGATAGAGGCTGTTCCTCTATCCTGGTCCTGTTAGACCTCTCAGCAGCTTTTGATATCATCGACCATGGTATCTTGTTGCACCGGTTAGGGGGGTTGGGGTTGGGGGCACTGTTTTACGGTGGTTCTCCTCCTACCTCTCGGACCGGATGCAATTTGTGTTGGCAGGGGGGCAGAGATCAACCTCGAGGCGCCTCACTTGTGGGGTACCACAGGGGTCGGTCCTCTCACCTCTCCTGTTCAACTTTTATATGAAGCCACTGGGTGAGATCATCCGTGGTTTCGGGGTGGAGTTTCATCAGTACGCAGATGACACCCAGCTGTACATCTCCACCCCGGACCACCCCAACGATGCCGCGGAAGTGATGTCCCGGTGCCTGGAGGCCGTGCGAGTCTGGATGGGGAGGAACAGGTTTCGTCTCAACCCGTCCAAGACCGAGTGGCTGTGGTTTCCGGCATCACGTCATAGCCAGTTGGTTCCATCTCTGGCTATCGGGGGTGAGTCATTAGCCCCCACAGAGAGGGCCCGCAACCTGGGCATCCTCCTGGATGTTCGGCTGTCTTTAGACGATCATGTGACGGCCGTGGCCAGGGGGGCTTTTCATCAGGCTCACCTGATATGCCAGTTGCGCCCCTTTCTGGATCGGGACGCCCTACGCACGGTCACACAAGCCCTCGTTGTTTCCCGCCTGGACTATTGCAATGCTCTCTACATGGGGCTCCCCTTGAGGTGCACCTGGAGGCTCCAGCTAGTTCAGAATGCGGCTGCGCGGGGGATTTTGGGGGCCTCTAGATGCTCCCATGTAACACCTCTCCTGCGCGAGCTTTACTGGCTGCCGGTGGCCTTCCGGGTGCGCTTCAAGGTGTTAGTAACAACTTTTAAAGCGCTCCATGGCAATGGACCTAGGTATTTGCAAGACCGCCTCCTACCAAATACCTCCCTTCGACCAGTCCGCTCCCACAGAGAGGGCATCCTTAGAGTGCCGTCAGCCAGACAATGTCGGCTGGTGACCCCCAGGGGGAGAGCCTTCTCTGTGGCAGCTCCTGCCCTCTGGAATGACCTACCCCCCAACCTACATACAGTTGCGGACCTGCGCCTTTTTCGCCTAGCCCTGAAGGCCCATCTGTTCCGTGCGGCCGGCCTGGCGTAGTTTGATTATGTTTTAGTGGGGGTTTTGTATGGGGTGTTTTTAGAACAGGCCTGTTATTTAATTTGATTTTAGAACAGAAACTTATGTACCGTATATACTCGAGTATAAGCCGAGTTTTTCAGCCCATTTTTGGGGCTGAAAAATGCCCCCCTCGGCTTATACTCGAGTCAGCGTCTCG